>NC_045434.1:23399277-23481468 GCF_002776525.5 Piliocolobus tephrosceles | reverse complement strand
TTTTTTTTTTTTTTTTTTTTTTTTTTTGCTGCGCAAAAGCTCTTTAGTTTAATTAGGTCCCACTTTTCAATGTTTGTTTTTGTTGCAATTGCTTTTAGGGATTAGTCATAAATTCTTTGCCAAGGCCAATATTGCCAAGGGTATTTCCTAAATTTTCTTCTAGGATTCTTAGAGTTTGAGATCTTACATTTAAATTTTTAATCCATCTTGAGTTAAATTTTTGTATATGGTGAAAGGTAAGGTCCAGTTTCATTCTTCTGCATATGGCTAGCCAGTTAGCCGAGCATTGTGTATTGAAAAGGGACTCCTTTTCTCATTGTTTATTCTTGTTGGTCTTGTTGAAGATCAGATGGTTGTATGTGGCTTTATTTCTGGGTTTTCTATTCTGTTCCATTGTTCTATGTGTCTGTTTTTGTACCAGTATCATGCTGTTTAAGTTACCATAGTTTTATAGTATAGTTTGAAGTCAGGTAATGTGATACTTCTTTTCTTCTTTTTCTTTTTGCTTAGAATTGCTTTGGCTGTTCAGGCTCTTTTTTGGTTACATATGAATTTTAGTATAGTTTTTACTGATTCTTTGAAGAATGGCATTGGTGGTTTGAGAGGAATAGTGCTGAATCTGTAAATTGCTTTGGGTAATATGACCATTTTAATTATTTTGATTGTTCCAATGCATGAACATGAAAGGTTTTTCCATTTATTTTTGTCATCTCTGATTTCTTTTAGCAATGTTATATGGTTTTTCTTGTAGAGATCTTTCACCTCCTTGGATAGCTATATTCAAGGGTATTTCATTTTCATGGTGGCTATTGTAAATGGGATTGCATTTTTTATTTGACTCTCAGCTTAGACATTATTGGTGTATAGAAATGCCACTGATTTTTGTACATTGATTTTGTATACTGAAATCTTATTGAAATTGTTTATCAGTTCTAGTAGTCTTTTGGCAGAGTCTTTAGGGTTTTCTAGGTATAGAATTATATTTCGGCAAAGAGAGGTAGTTTGACTTCTTCTTTTCCTATTTGGATCCTTTTACTTCTTTCTCTCACCTGATTGCTCTGGCTAGGACTTTCAGTACCATGTTGAACAGGAATGGTGAGAATGGCCATCCTTGTTTTATTTTAATTCTCAAGGGGAATGGTTCCAGCTTTTGCCCATTCAGTGTGATGTTGGCTGTGAGTTCATCACAGATGATTCTTATTATTTTGAGTCATGTTCCTTTGATGTCTAATCTGTTGAGGGTTTTTATCATGAAGGGATATTCAATTTTATCAAAAGCGTTTTCTGCATGTATTGAGATAATCATATGGTTTTTTATTCTAATTCTGTTGCTGTGGTGAATCACATTTGTTGATTTGCATATGTTGAACCAATCTTGAATCCCCATGAATAAAGCCTACTTGATTGTGGCGTAGTAACTTTTGATGTACTGTTGAATTCCATTTGCTAGTATTTTGTTGAGAAATTTTGCCTCTATGTTCATCAGGCATATTGGCTGGAAGTTTTCTTTTTTCACTGTGTCTCTGCCAGATTTTAGTATTAGGCTGATGCTGGCTTCATAGAATGAATTAGGAAGGAACCCCACCCCTCTTAAATTGTTTGGAATACTTTCAGTAGGAGTGATACCAGTTTATCTTTGTGTGTCTGGTAGAATTCAGCTGTGAATTCATCTGGTCCAGGGCTTTTTATAGTTGGTAGGATTTTTAAATTACTGATTTTTTTTCAGAGCTCGATATTGGTGTATTCAGGGTTTCAATCCCTTCTTGATTCAATTCTGAGAGATTGTATATTTCCAGGAATTTATCCATCTCCTCTAGATTTTCTAATTTTTATACATAGAGTTGTTCAGAGTATTCTTTGAGGTTCTTTTGTAAATACTGTAGGATCGGTTGGAATGGCATCTTTGTCATTTCTGATTGAACTTACTTAGATCTCTCTTTTTTTCTTTGTTAATCTAGCTAGGGGGGGTGTTTTAATCTTTTTTTTTTTTTTTTTTTTTTTAAGAATAAACTCTCGGTTTCCTTGATCTTTTGGGGTTGGTTTGTTCCTTTTATCTTTCTTCCTTTAGGTGCAAAGTTAGATTGTTGATTCAACTTCCTACCTTCTTGATGAAGGAGTTTAATGCTATAAACTTTCCTCTAAACATTGCTTTAGCTGTATCTCAGAGATTTTGACATGTTGTATTCCTATTTTTATTAATTTCATATAATTTTTTGATTTCTGCCTTAATTTTTATTTTCACCCAGGAGTTAGTCAAGACCATGTTGTTTAATTTCCATGTTTTTGTGTAGTTTTTAGAGATATTCTTGGTATTAATTTCTATTTTTATTTGCACTGCTGTCTGAGAATGTGCTTAGTATGATTTCAATTTTTTAAAATGTATTGAGACTTGCTTTATGACCAATCAAGTTGTTGATCTTAGAATATGTTCCATGTGCAGATAAAAAGAATGCATATTCTGTGATTGTTGTGTGGAGTGTTCTATAGATGTCTGTAGGTCCAGTTAATCAAGTGTTGAGTTTAAGTCCAGAGTTTCTTTGTTAGCTTTCTGCCTCAGTGCTTGGTCTAATGCTGTCAGTGAAGTATCGAAGTGGCCCACTATTATTGTGTGGTTGACTAAGTCTGTTTGTAGGCCAAGAATAACTTGTTTTACAAATCTTGGGTGTGTGCGTATGATAGTTAAGTCTTCTTGTTGGATTGTACTCTTTACCATTATGTAATGCCCTTCTTTGTCCTTTCTGATTTTTATTGGTTTAAAATTTGATTTATCTGATATAAGAATAGTGACTCCTGCTCTTTTTGTTTTTCATTTACTTGGTATATCTTTCTCCATCCCTTTAGTTTAAGTCTGTGGGGCTGAGAGTATATGTGCGTGGCATTGCATGTGAGATGGGTCTCTTGAAAACAACAGATGGTTGCATCTTATATTTTTATCCAGCTTGCTACTTTATGTCTTTTAAGTGTGGTGCTTAGCCCATTTATATTTAGTGTTAGTATTGATATGTGAGATTTTAATCCTGTCATCATTATGTTAGCTGGTTGTTATATATATTTGATTGTGTGATTGCTTTATAGTCTCCTTGGGGCGTGTGCTTAAGTGTGTTTATGTGCTAGCAGGTGCTGTCTTTTCAATTCCATGTTTAGCACTCCCTTAAGGACCTCTTGTAAGGCTGGTCTAGTTGAAATGAATTCCCTGGGCATTTGTTTGTCTGAGAAGGATTTTATTTCTCCTTCACTTATGAAGCTTAGTTTGGTGGGATATGAAATTCTTGGTTGGGATTTCTTTTCTTTAAGGAAACTAAAAATAGAAGGAAACCTCTTCTGGCTTGTAAGGTTTCTGGTGAGAAGTCCGCTGTTAGTATACAGACTGCTACAGATGGGGTTCCTTCCATATGTGACTTGACCCATCTATCTGCCTTTAAGATTTTTGTTTGTTTGTTTGTTTTGTTTTTTGTTTTGCATTGACTTTGGTGAATCTGATGACTAAGTACCTTGGGGATGATCATATTGTATAGAATCTAGCCAGTATAAGAATACAGCCAAGCTGTATTTCTTGGATTTGCATGTCAACCTTTATAGAAAGATTAGGGAAATTTTTATGGACTATATCCTCAAATATATTTTCCAAATTGTTTATTCTCTCTTCTTGTCTCTTGGGAATGCCAATGAGTCATAGATTTTGTCTCTGCATAATTCCATATTTATTGGAGGTTTGTTCATTTAAAAAATTCTTTTTTCTTTATTTTTATCTAACTGAGTTGATTAGAAAAACTGATCTTTGAGCTCTGAGATTCTTTCCTCAGCTTGATCTATTATCCTCTTTATATTTCTGATTGTATTATAATGTCCTTGTAGTAAATTTTTGATCTCTAAGAGTTCAGTTTTGTTCTTTGTTAAAATGATGATTTCATCTTTCAGCTCTTGAATAATTTTCCTTGATTCCTTGAATTCCTTAGATTGAGTTTCCACTTTCTCCTGCATCTCCGTGACTGTCTTACCATCTAGATTCTGAATTCTGCTTGTTATTTCAGTAATTTCCAACTGGTTAAGAATCATTGCTGGGGAGCTAGTGGATTGTTTGGAAGTAAGAGGATGCTGTGGCTTTTTGGATTGTCAGAGTTCTTGCACTAATCCTTTCTCATCTGGGAGGGTTGGTGGGTGTTTCCTTAACTGTGGAGTAAGTTGAATAAAGTCAGTTGGCTTTGTTTCTGGATGTTTTCAGATAGTCAAGGCTTTGTGCAGGATCTTTAGTTGTGACTGAATTCTTGCCCTTGGTTTCACAGGATATGTTAGCAAAATATTTTTGGTGTTGTAGTTTGGCCTGTGGTCCAGTAGATGGTGCTTAACAGTAATGGCGAGAGATAGGCTCTTACTTAGCTGCATGGCTCCTTTGTATTTCCTGGCATTTGCAGCCCTTCTGCACCATGCAGTGGGGAGAGAGGTGACCCCCTCACCAGGTCTGCTGCTGGACCTTGGAGAAGCCCCTTCTGGTCTTTGGCACTGTGTCTGCATTTCTATTTTAGGTGTTCCAGGCCATGGGGCTCCCTCAAGCAGAGGACACAGCAGGGAGACAGTCCAACACTTTCCAGGCTGGCCCTGTAGAGGGAGGCTTGTCTTGCTCCTGTATTAGCCTACAAGCCTGCGTGACTCACCTCTCTCAGTGCCTGAGAGTGTGGGCTCCTCTCCTGCTTCAGTGTTAACCACAGATCCCTCCTTAGCACTCCCAAGCTATACACCACAGCTCTGGGACAAGTTCAGGGTTTTTTGTTCCCTCACCAGCTTGGGGAAAGCAGGAGTGGGACCCACAGTAGTCGTGATGGCAGAGGGCTGTTAATTGCCTTTGGGGGCTCCACTCCAGGGAAACACAGAGCCACAACCAATTGGAATGATAAGCTGGGCGTGGAGCAACAGCACTGCAGGCCTAAGCTGGTCCTGCTTGGTGAAAAGCAGAGGGAGTAGGGGCCTGTGAGGAAGGCATCTGGCTGGCTCTCCATAGGGCAGCTGTGGCTTGTTGGAAGTGCAAGCAAAGCAATCAGGCTCTTTATTCCCTCTCCAGCCCAGGGAAGCAAGGGTTGGTACCACAACGGTGGCAATGGCAGAAGTCCAGTCAGTGCTCTCTGAAAGCTCCATCCTGGGGAAATGACAAGCCACCACCAACTGAAGTGAATAGGCAGTGGTGGGGTGGCTGTGCTGGGGTCCCAAGCTGGGAGTGGCAGCAGAGGAGGGACCTACATGGAAGACAGTTTGGCTGCCTTTTTGTATGGCAGCTGTGGCATGTTGGAGGTCCATGAAAGTTCTCAGGCTCTTCGCTCCCTCCCTACCTTGAGGGCAGCAGAGACAGGAGTTGTGATAGTGGAAATTACAGTGGGCCTGTTTGTTTCCTGTGGGACCTATGTCCTAGAGAAACGGAGAACCTTAATTGGCCACAGTGATCAGGCTGGGGTAGGGTGGCTGTGCTGGGGACCCAGGCCAGAGGGCCTTGCCCAGTAAGGTACAGCAGAGGCCTAAAGTCCATTTACTCCTCAGCACTGTGGATGTGGCCCCTATACTAGGGGTGTACAAAGGAGTCTGGCCTCCCTTGTTGGTGAGGCTACAGCAGCTGGCACTTGGGTGCTCAGGGATCCAAGGCCTGTGGGGCTCAACATGGGCCTGAGTCATGGCTCTGTCCAGACTCCAGGCAGCTCTCCATGTTGGTGTGGAGGTCCAGGAGGGTCAAGGGAGATCTCCTGTGTTCATGATTGAAAAGGTCCATGGTGGAGATGTAGGTCCTCAGGGGCTCTCACTCACCCTCTCCCCATGGTAGGGAGCCTCCTCTGGTTCTGTGCCAATCCAGCAGGGGTGGCTGTCCTGCTTTACTCCTCTCTGCTTTTTGCCATGCTTCCTGGATGAATCCCAATGTGACCTTCTGGATGAACCACTTGAAGAACTAGTGTTTACTTGCCACTGTGTCTCCTCTCCATGAGAGAGGTATGCACTAGCTGCTTCTAGTCAGCCATCTTGGCACTCCTCTCTGTTAACACTCTTTATACCAAACTTGTACCACATTATCCCCATGCCAACAAGCACAAGAATGCTTATTTTCCTATATCCTCGGTAGACCAGTGTATTATTAAATTTTTTATCTTGAAAATCTGGTAAGTAAAATAAATATAATTTTAAAAACTTCAATTGAAGTAAAATATACATACAGAAAAAATATACATAACTCAATAAATTTTTATAAAGAAACATACCTGTTACCAAAACCCAGATCAAGAAGCAGAATGTTAATAATATTCCACGTCCTCCCTTGCAATTACCACCTTTCATCAAGGATAACTAATAGCTGGACTTCCAACAATGTAGATCAGTTTAAGCTGTGTATAGAAATGTATAAATGATATATATATATAGGTGTGTGTGTGTGTGTGATATATACACTTGTGTCTAGCTTCTGTCAATCTAGAAAAATAATGAGACAAGTCTTAATCATTTTAGGAGATTTATTTGCCAAAGTTAAGGACAAACCCAGAGACGGGTCTATGCCTTTCTCTGCAGATGATTTTGAGGGCTCCAAATTTAAAGAGGAAAGGGCGGGATATTGAAAAGTACGCAATTTTCATGCAAGAGTCAGATAGGGAAAAATGTCATTTGTGCCTTTGTTCTGGCTCAGTGAATCTACATTTTACATAAGATAACATAGATCAGGTTGGGTGTGGTGGCTCACGTCTGTAACCCCAGCACTTTGGGAGACCAAGTGGCGGGTGGATCACTTGAGGTCAGGAGTTCGAGACAAGCCTGACCAACATGGAGAAATCCCATCTCAACTAAAAATACAAAAACTTAGCTGGATGTGGTGGTGGACACCGTAATCCCAGCTACTCCGGAGGCTGAGGTGGGAGAACTGCTTGACCTAGAGGTGGAGGTTGCAGTGAGCCGAGATTGCACCACTGCACTCCAGCCTGGGTGACAGAGCGAGACTCTGGGGTAGGGGAACAATCAGATAAGAATTTATTTTGGTGGCCCGTGGCTGACTGCACCTGTAAAGATAAGCTGTCAATTTGCATTGCCATGGTGAAATTTTAACAGCTCGCTAGGAATTTCTTTTTGAGCAAAATATGGGGGAGGTGTGTAGCTTTTCATCTTGTAGTCGTCTTATTTAGGAACCAAAAGAGGGAGGTAGGTTTGCATAACCCAGCTCCTAGCTTGACTCTTCCTTTTAGCTAAATGTGTTTGGGATCCCAAAATTTAATTTCGTTTTACGTTTCTTTCATTCAACATTTTGTTTTGTGTGTGTGTAATTGTAGATCATCAATTATTATTGCTATAGTATAGTATTGGCAGTATGCAGCTACGTGACAATTTTATTATTTGTTCTACATTGAATTTTTAAAATGACAAATGTTACGAAAAATTTCTCTGAACGTTCTACTACATGTCTTTGGTCAATATGTGATTTATATACTTCTTTTGGCTATATGCCTCTGAGTAAAATTTCTGATTTGCAAGTATATATTTCTCTATGTTTAGTAATACTGCCAGTTTTTCAAAGTGGCTGTATCAATTTATCTTCCCAGTGGCAGTATATGGGAGTTCTAATTGTTCTATATTTTCATCAACACTTGGCATTTTTCATTTTTCCGTAATAGCCATTCAGGATGTATAATAGCATTTCATTTGGCCTTAATTTGCATATACCTGCTGACTAATGATGATAAGTACCATTTTGGATATCTTCTTTTGTAAAGTGTTTTGTCTTTTTCTGATTTAAGTCCAATTTTTCATTCTTCATGTTAGCAATTTGTGCTTTCTCTTCTTAAGCAGTTTGCTAATATTTTAACTTTTTATTAGTCCTTTTTAAAGGGATGACTCACTGTCTTTACCAATTGCATTTAATCTGTTCCTCTACTCTGGAACAATTCCTTAGTCTTTCCCTTTTATGACCTTTACATTTTTAAAGAACACAGTGTAGTTATGTGTATATTGTCCCTCCATTGGAGTTCCCTGATGTTTATCGTGATTAGATTCAGATTATACGTACTTGGAAATACCATCAAAATAATTTTAGATTCTTTTTGAGCATATCACATCAGGAGGCAAAAGATATCAATTGGTTCCATTATTATCACATGTTAGTTTGATAACTAGGTTTCTATGATATCTACAAAGATTCCCCACTGTAGAGTTACCATTTCTCCCTTTGTAATTGGTAAGTATTTTGTGGAGAAATACTTTGAAACAATACATTTACTTTGTGAATATATCATTCTTTATTGTACTTTCATTCCTCAACTTTGATTCTTGCCTGAATAAATTATTGCTATGGTGGTTAGGAAGTGAATTTTGAATACTATTAATCCTTCTACATTTATACATAAGTTTTTTAAGGTAAAGGTAAATGAGATGTTTAATACATGATTTTTAACTTGTCTATTGACAATTTAAAATATATATGATATATAATTTTAGTACAATAAACTTTTAATTTTTGACCTTTGTGATGGTTAGTTTCAGGTGTCAACTTGACTGGATTAAAGAATACCTAGAGAACTGGCAAAGCATTATTTTTTGGCACACATGTAACAGTGTCTCTCAAGGAGATTGATTAGTGAGTTGGGGTTTGAGTGGGGAAGATCTGTTCTCAATGTGGGTGGGCACCATCTAATCAGTTGGGGGCCTGAATAGAACAGAAAAGGAAAGACAGTTTCCTCTCTCTCGTTCTCCTGGTGCTGGAACACATTTCTTCTGCCCTTGCACATCCAAACTCCAGGCTGTTTAGCCTTTGAACTCCAAGACTTATGCCAGCTGTTATAAGATCACCAGGTTCGATTATCCATTGCACAATAACATACCATTACACTGAAATAGCAGGGGTTGAAGCAGAGAAAGAGTCTAATAATCATAGGGCAGCCAAATGAGGATATGAGAGGAAACCTCAAATCTGCCACCTTGAGGGGTTTTGAACTGGAGTTTTTAAGATAATTTTGATGGGTAGAGGGCAAAGGAAGTGGGGTCACTGATTGGGGAATGGGGGAGGAAATCATAAAGATATAGAAACTGCATTCTTACACTGAGTCAGTTCCTCAGAGAGGGTTTTCAAACTGGCTGGTGTCAGTAGACCCATTGGAATACAGAATCTGAAAAACATCTCACATGGAAAAGTTGAGGTTTCTTAACATTAAAGATGTTATCTGTGGAAACATTTAAGGGAAGTTAGAACCTAGTGACAAGGAGTATGTGACTTTTAAGCAGTAAGAAGCTATAAAGAAGTGCCATCAGTAGAGTGTGTCCAAGTTCTTGACATCTTGACAAAGAATTGTACCACATGCACAAAAAAGGCAAGAAAAGAATAAAGCAACAAAAACAGAGATTTATTGTAAATGAAAGTACATTCCACAGGGTAGGAATGGGCCTGAGCATAGGGGCTCAAGAGTTCTGTTACTGCACATAATATTAACATTGCAGAAGTTTCTCCTTAGTTCAGCTAAAACCAAGTTCTTGTCACATGACTGGGATAGATTAGGCTCACGGACACACAGAAGGGTGAGGAATGGAATTTATTGGGTAAAAAGGAAAAAGGAAAAGTAACTCTCTGCAAAGTGAGAGAAATTCCTGCTAGCAGGTCTCCCGCCTTACAGATTGAATCCCAGGTCACCCCACTCAGGAACTGGGGAGGCCAGGCTCCTCCTCACTGCAAACGGCATGAACTTGCTGAGGCTCCACCCCATTCTCCCAGTGCACAAGTGGGCATTATTCAGAAAGAAGCCTTCTGAAAGGACGGGCTTCATCCAGGACCAGCAGTCCAGTTTTTCAGCCTTCAGGCTGTTTTAGGCTTGAAGGTGGGGTTTCATTGGGGACCCTTGGCTATCTCCTGTCTCTATCATTAACAGTAGGGATTTACTGTATTTTTCTAAGTTCTCACCAAGAGAAATAAGCATGTGCAGTCATCGGAACTAGTTTAGATGAGACCTGTTAGGATCTAGGGAATAAACTTCCAGAGGTTTATGACAATCCAGGGTTCCTCAATTTTGAATAATTATTATAAAAATGGAATCACAAGCTCATTTGCCCTAGACTGTAAGCTTCTTAAGAGCAGAGGCCATGTCTTATTCACCCTTGTAACTCCAGGGCTAAGGATAATGTCTGGAATGTAGGCTCACAATCACATACCTTGAAAGAATTCAGTACTTTAAAGGTGTCAAGCTTAAATGATGAAATTCAGAAAATATAATTAAGCGGAGTTTATTTGAGGCCAAAGCTTGAGGATGGTCACCCAAGAGCATACATTCAAGTTGCCCTTAATCCATTCTTTGATTAGCAGCAGTTACAGTGGGTTTTTAAGGAAAAAAGAAAAAGCAGTTTCTACATTGTTTACCAGGAATTGACATTAAAAAAATAACATAAGCTATCCATTGGCTATACATTGTTCTTTCTATCACAAATTCTAGAAACATGATGATAATGAGTGAGGAACAAAAATGCTTTTTTTTATTGCTGTTGTTCCTAGTCAGGAACAAAAATGCCTTTTAACATTTGCCTCTGGACATGGGTTGGGGAAGCCCGAATGAAGTCCCACACTCATGTTTCTCTAGGCCTGGTACATTTTGTATACTTCACATAGCTCAAATTGCTCTATTTTTCTCTTCTTAAAGGTAAATATAATTTGTATTTTTTGGTCATCCAATGCCAGCTTTTCTAAAATTACAAAAGCTTAGAAATAAGGTTGCTAGATTTAACTGACATTAATTATATAGAGTGGCTTTAAGCTCAATTTTTAGAGAAATCTTCATTTTTGAAAGGGCTTAATAGCTAATTATCTAATGTTTATCTCTAGATTTAAGTCCTACCTTTGTAGTTCTCAAGCTGTGCTAAGGGGAGAATTTTTATTGGCTTGTGAAATCTGTTTTTTCTTAATTACTTCTTTGTCAGCTATCCCTCGAGCTATTAAATAGATGCTACACAGTCAAAACTGGCACGCTCTCTTTGCATGGCTCAAGGGATTATGGTTGTATACATTTATAGACAGAGGATTTACCTCTGTAGGAGAGAGAAAATGACAAGGTACAAGATTAGGTTAACCTCACGGTGGAAAAATGTAAATACTTGTCAGCAATGAAAATAAATATTCTTGTCACATTATAAAAACACCTACGTGACTTCATTGCTTTGAAGCAGTTACATGGCTCTACCTACCTGTCAGAGAGCACTCAATATTCTTAAATTATACATGGCTGAGGTAGCATTTAAAAAATGTATCTCAAATGCACCTTATTTTCCTCAGTGGGATTCACTTTACTTTCATCTGCTTATTAGTTGTAATCTGCTTCTTACAAAATTCCTTTGTGTTTGGAATTCTTATTGCTTTTTTTTTCCATTCATCAAATAAATGTTTATAGAGCTCCTACTATGTGATGCTTATTTTTCTAGGTGGTGAAGATAAAAAGAGGAAAAGACATGGTCTCTGCCCTCTAATGGATAGTAGCAAACAGACAATGACAATACACTGCAAGATACTGTACTAGAGTTCTAAAGATGGTATGTGCAGTATGCCAAGGGGAGGGGACACCTAGGCTAAGTATGGAGTTTGCCCATCTGGTTGTCGTCCAGTGAATCACTGCTACTTGGTCAGAACCTATCACTGTTACAGTAGTTCAAACTGGAAAATATAGTAAAATATTCTGAAATTGCTGTCTGTATAAAACATCACATTGCCCCTGTTCTCAGGTTTTAAGTTTCTTTAGTCCATGGCGTAGAAATAGCCAAATTCAAAAAGTCCATAAACCTAAGAATATGCTTCCAACATCATGTTCTTTGTTGTGTTTGCTGTCATCCTGACATGAAGGTGATTGAGAAGATTTTAAGATGAGGTCATCATTTCTTTAATTTGAAGGATCTGCAGTACACATAGGTGATGGAGTGAGGAGTGGACTAACTGTACCATGTGTGAGTGTGACAGAGGAAGTGAAAAGGCATCATTTGTATTTCAGGTCCAATCAGGAAGCTACCCTGGGAGCCAGGGGCAGAAGAGAGAACAAAGTGGTATCTGGAGAATGCAGAGGTAGCTGGGACAGAGCTCAGGGGAGACAGAGGTAGCCTCGGGGCCATGCAGGGAAAGAGAAAGCCATCCCCAAGGAAATACGTGGTAGAGGAATAGCAGAAAACTTTCGAGTAAGAGGATTATAAATTGCGTTAAAGAAAACTCAGCACTTATCTTTTGAGTAAACAAAAATAGACCAAGAATTTATTGTAATCTGTTTATAAAGAAGTAATATTTCTAAGATTTCACAGAAGAAACTTTGTTTTTGTCTCTGTGTGCCGCATGAAAATCAGAGCCCCTCCATATGATTTACTGTGAGCATTTTTGAAGACATCTGTCCAGATCTTAGCAATTATCTTAACTGTTCCCTCTCAAGTCAAGGAGTGGGTTTCCAGCAGCCATGTAAATATGAAACAAGTCTGCCCTCTGCAGAAAGCCATAGTTGCTTGCTTTAGAGACGAGAATTTGACCCAGGTGAATCAATTACAGACCCTTCACTGGGAAATTAGAACAGAAACTGAGGAACATTTAACTTCCCTCATATGTTGGATCTGCAACTTATGCACTTATGCTGGGAAGCTATGAGCAACCATATTCTACTTTGTAGGCTGGGAGCAGAGGAAGCTGCTCTATGCAGAAAGTAGAGAAGGAAGCAGCGGTCAGAACAGACACCTGAGAGGGAGAGGGTCCTGCCTGGGTTTCAAGCAGTTTTCCAGTTTCTGGAGCCAGTCCTTGAGGCTAGACTGTGCCTGGCCTATTAGTCCTGCATGCTCATCAAAATGCCCTCTTTTTTTGCTTAATTTAGCTCTGTACAACAGCCGACCTGGGAAATATGGCATTCATGCTTGATTTAACTGTATAATAAACCATAGATCTTATCCCAAAGCAAGGATTCCATCATTTGCAGCTAACCCCTCTGTTGTCTCACAAAGAACTCATGTGCCATTGATGCAGTCAAATACCTGGGCCAGTGAGCACCCACCTGATGACCACAGTCATGGTCTGGAGTTTGGGGTAGGTATGGAACGCCCCCTACAGAATGCTGCTCTATTCTGGCTTTCAGTCAGAGTATGCTGGGTTTTGCAAAGTAATACACATATTTTAAACAACTTTGTCTTAATTTAGGTGTTTAAAGAAACATTCTACTAATGATTTTGTCAATCACACATTAACAACTGCTGACATTTATCTCTGCTGGTTATTGCTGTGCTCAGTGTTTGACACAGATTATTTATTCCCACAACAGCCTTACGAGGACTGTATGGTGATAGTCCCTGTTTTCCTACTAAGCAAACATAAGCCCAGAGAAGTTAAATGAGTAGCACAATGTTACTCTGCTAGAAAGTAGTAGAGCCACGATGCAAACCCACTTCCCTCAGACTCTCATCTCACCTACTAATGTTCTATTGCCCTGAATAGCCTTCCTTGCTCTCCACAGCTGGGGTGGGGAGTATGCTGAGGGGATGTCTTTAAGTTTCCAGTGGAAGCTTTGCTTTGGGGCCGAAACCACTCCAGTGGTTATCTTCTCTTCCTTTTCTACCACCAACTTTCGTTTCCCAATGATTGGCTGTTGTTGCTCTTCTCCTGAGTTGTGTGGGATCATTACTGCAGAGATGCAAGGGCACTCCTTGGATATCTGGAGAAAGACAAAAACAAAACAAAACAAAAAAACCCTGCTCTTTGAAGTTTGCTCCTAAAATCCAAAACTAAAGACATCAAGATACAACAAAGGAAATACTTGAATGCAGTCTGTGTAACTCCCCAAAACAGTCGCAGGCGATGTCTGTCACAGTATCTAGCATTAACGCAGTTTACCTAGTGGCTGAAATGGACCCAGCGCAACATGTTGCGCTGAAACCAGTGCATTCAAACCGGAGTTTAAACTTCATCCAGGGTCATGAATGAGCTATTCATGAATGAGACAGCCCAGGATCCTCAATAGATTTTGGTGGCTTTAATATGTGAATCTATAAATGTGCTTTTTTCTTGAACTTCTCAACACCTTAATCTACATACTCACTCCAACAATTTACTGAGTGTTTCTTAATCTTGGCTAACAGATAGATGCACTAGTTTTGCTTTTTGTTTATAGATTTAGTTTTTCAGTATATCAATTTTGTATGGTTCAAAAATGGACACGATATAACCAGGCACACAGTGAGAAGTCCTCCTGTCTGGTTTCATTGATATCCACTTTTAATAGTTTATTGAATGTCCTTGTAGTGCTTTTTAAAAATGTAAATACAAACAAAAATAAGCATAGACTCTTATTCTTACCTTTTCTACTCCTAAGGCAGTATACTATTTACACTGTTCTGTACTTTTTTCTACTGAACAAATATCTTAGAGATTGCTTCATGTTATCTTATTTTTTTTTTTTGGCAGTTGTATCATATTCCACTGTGTGGCTGCACCATAGTTATTCAATCAGTATGCTATAGATAGATATTTGGAATTTGGGATCTGTCTGATGCTTTGCAATTATAAACAGTGCTGTAATAAATAATCTTAATGAGCTTTCTGTAAGTGAAAGATAATTCTTGAGAATCTGTGATGTTTACTTAAATTATTTTAATTATCTGGTTACTTATGTACGGACATTAAAACCAGTTAAAATTTCTTATGATGATAACTCTTACATAACAAATTTTAAATTTAAGTGAAAACAAACCCCTAACATTAATTTAACTAATAGATACCAGTTTGATGAAAGTATAAAGCTGCTTGCAATATGACCATGGTATCAAACTACTCCTGTTTTCTTGGCATCAATGTGACTTCATGAATATGTGCTGTGTGATGAGTTGATTTTCTTTTTTTACACAACTTTTCTCTCTCTCTTTTTTTATTATTATACTTCAAGTTCTAGGGTACGTGTGCACAATGTGCAGGTTTGTTACATATGTATACATGTGCCATGTTGGTGTGCTGCACCCATTAACTCAGCATGTACATTAGGTATTTCTCCTAATGCTATCCCTCCCCGCTCCTCCCACCCCACGACAGGCCCCGGTGTGTGATGTTCCCCACCCTGCATCCAAGTGTTCTCATTGTTCAGTTCCCACTTATGAGTGAGAACACGTGGTGTTTGGTTTTCTGTTCTTGGGATTGTTTGCTCAGAACATTGGTTTCCAGCTTCATCCATGTCCCTAAAAAGGACATGAACTCATCCTTTTTTTGTGGGTGCATAGTATTCCATGGTGTATATGTGCCACATTTTCTTAATCCAATCTATCACTGATGGACATTTGGGTTGGTTCCAAGTCTTTGCTATTGTGAATAGTGTGCAATAAACATAAGTGTGCATGTGTCTTTGTAGTAGCATGGTTTATAATCCTTTGGGTATATATCCAGTAATGGGATGGCTGGGTCAAATGGTATTTCTAGTTCTAGATCCTTGAGGAATCGCCATACTGTTTTCCACAATGGTTGAACTAATTTACTCACCCACCAACAGTGTAAGAGCGTTCCTATTTCTCCACATCCTCTCCAGCACCTGTTGTTTCCTGACTTTTTAATGATTGCCCTTCTAACTGGTGTGAGATGGTATCTCATTGTGGTTTTGATTTGCATTTCTCTGATGGCCAGTGATGATGAGCATTTTTTCATGTGTCTTTTGGCTGCATAAATGTCTTCTTTTGAGAAGTGTCTGTTCATATCCTTTGCCCACTTTTTGATGGGGTTGTTTGATTTTTTTCTTGTAAATTTGTTTAAGTTCTTTGTAGATTCTGGATTTTAGCCCTTTGTCAGATGGGTAGATTGCAAAAATGTTCTCCCATTCTGTAGGTTGCCTGTTCACTCTGATGGTAGTTTCTTTTGCTGTGCAGAAGCTCTTTAGTTTAATGAGATCCCATTTGTCTGTTTTGGCTTTGGCTGCCATTGCTTTTGGTGTTTTAGTCATGAGGTCTTTGCCCATGCCTATGTCCTGAATGGTATTGCCTAGGTTTTCTTGCAGGATTTTTATGGTTTTAGGTCTAACATTTAAGTCTTTAATCCATCTTGAATTTATTTTTGTGTAAGCTATAAGGAAGGGATCCAGTTTCAGCTTTCTACACATGGCTAGCCAGTTTCCCAGCACCATTTATTAAATAGGGAATCCTTTCCCCATTTCTTGTTTTTGTCAGGTTTGTCAAAGATCAGATGGTTGTAGATGTGTGGTGTTATTTCTGAGGGCTCTGTTCTGTTCCATTGGTCTTTATCTCTGTTTTGGTACCAGTACCATGCTGTTTTGGTTACTGTAGCCTTGTAGTATAGTTTGAAGTCAGGTAGCGTGATGCCTCCAGCTTTGTTCTTTTGACTTAGGATTGTCTTGGCAATGCGGGCTCTTTTTTGGTTCCATATGAACTTTAAAGCAGTTTTTTCCAATTCTGTGAAGAAACTCATTGGTAGCTTGATGGGGATGGCATTGAATCTATACATTACCTTGGGCAGTATGGCCATTTTTACGATATTGATTATTCCTATACATGAGCATGGTATATTCTTCCATTTGTTTGTGTCCTCTTTTATTTCACTGAGCAATGGTTTGTAGTTCTCCTTGAAGAGGTCCTTCACATGCCTTGTAAGTTGGATTCCTAGGTATTTTATTCTCTTTGAAGCAATTGTGAATGGAAGTTCATTCATGATTTGGCTCTCTGCTTGTCTGTTATTGTTGTGTAAGAATGTTTGTGATTTTTGCACATTGATTTTGAATCCTGAGACTTTGCTGAAGTTGCTTATCAGTTGAAGGAGATTTTGGGTTGAGAAAATGGGATTTTCTAAATATACAATCATGTCATCTGCAAACAGGGACAATTTGACTTCCTCTCTTCCTATTTGAATACCCTTTATTTCTTTCTCTTGCCTGATTGCCCTAGCCAGAACTTCCAACACTATGTTGAATAGGAGTGGTGAGAGAGGGCGTCTCTGTCTTGACAACTTTTCTCTCTTTGCACGGTTACAAACACTTTGTTTAGCCTTCTCTTTGTTGCTCATCACTTACATATTAAATTCTTCTCATTTGTTCTGAGACAATTAAAAACCTATGCCTGTTAGCAGTGATGCAGTCATTAACATAAACAAATTTGGTCTCTGGTAATCTAGCTGATGTAGAATGCGCTTATATTAATTTTCAAGAGTAGCATGTCAATTCTTTTAAAGAAAAGTCATATATTCTCATAGAGAAGCACTAACTAATGGATTACTATATGGTGAGAATCATGTCAATGCCCATCCATGTCAGCTCCTTACTAGATCCTGAGCAAGAACTTTCCTCAGTACTGCTTTTTTTTTTTTTTAATCATAATGACACATTGCTGTGGCATCTAGTAAAGCTAGATGTGTCGTGGCCCTGCCCCCAAGCCCCAACAACCCCTATCCTGACTTCTGCGCCTCTGTCTTTTAGAGGTCTCCTGCTTGCAGAAGGACCTGTTGCTTCCTGCAGTCCTCCTATATTTTGCCTCCCATCTTGAGGCAGGGAAACCCAATAGTAGCTATTATCCTGCCACTATTGACTTGGCAGACTGCCAGATTTTTACCAGCATTGAGCCAATCAAGTCCTGGGCAACCAGTGTAGGCTCAAATAAGAGGGGACAAAAGACAATCACAGAAGTGGGCTAGGGTCCTTAAATACAGGTCAAAAAAATAAGTATGGTAGTAAGGACTGGCAAGTGGGGAGAGGTGAGAGGTTGGGTCAACTGCCTAGTGAGTTGGTTCACTTAAAGCTCTGAGCAGGAAGTACTATTCCTCTTTCTGCAGGCTTTCTATAGTGGGAGCAGTAGAGCCTAGGCTTTCTTTAAAAGCCCTGATTCCTTAAGGGAGAATACAGTGGCTGGGCCCCATGACTCTTCTTCCAACTCATATCCTCATCATTGTACTGAGCAGGAGAGCAGATTGTGTCCCCTTGGAAATTCAGAACTTCTTGTGCCATGTGTCTAGTTCATCTTCTTAAAATCGTAAGTCTGGGATGTAGATAAGCAGTTAATTGGAAGAGAGTAGATGGAACATGGGATAACCCATGAAGGCAGAAATCAGATGGTGGTGGAATCTCATAAGGTTAGGAAGTTTCCAGGTGTCTTCCATTATCAGCAAGGAATTTGTCTGTTCAAGGAGAGGAGCCAGATAATGTTTTCTGCTCGTATGTCCTTTCTTGTTTCCTGGTTCTGAGAACAATAGGCTTTGAATTACTTCCTGCATGTTGGAGTGGATCATAGGTTCTCCATTAATGAGAGATGATAGAGGTGATGGTGGCACTTACAGGTGTGGGAAACAGTAGCAGAATCCACAGTTATTGTAAATTAGTATTCTGGATGAAGTACAGTAATTGGCCATAATTACTAGTCAACATGACAGTGATCTTTGGATGTATCATCTATTTTTCCAGTCTTCAGCCTCTTCAGTTATTAAAGTCTTTATTATCTATCATTAACTTTCAGTTGATTCTTCTTATAAATTCAAGTATGTTGAGACAAACTAAATCCCCAACAGTTGGTGGATTACTGAAATAAATTATGGAAATTTACAACAAAATTGTTACAATATGCTCCAGTTTTTATGAGAAAACAGTTTGTGTATTCGTGTGCATAAAAAAGAATCAGAAAAACTTTCCACCAAGTTGCTGACAGTCATTATCTCCCTCACTTCATTAAGGTCTCTGCTCAAACGTTCTCCCTCAAAGTTTTTCCCTAACCAGTCTTTTTAAAAAAAGAAATCCTCTTCATCCCCATTCCAGATCACCTTCTAGTCTCTTATCTTGCTTTATTTTTCTTATTAGTCTTTCCTCCTCCATGATATTGTTTCTTTATCTGTTGAGTAATTTTCTCCCCCTGGAGTGTGTAGCTCACAGGAAGAGATTTTGACTTTCTTGTTTACCGCTATATCCCTAGTGCCTAGAACAGTGTCTGGAGCTCAAGAAATGCTTGCTGCAGTGATGTGTAAATAAATAAATGAAGGAAATTGTGTAAGTGGAAAATACTGCTGGCACAGTATTAGAAAAGTGGTGCTTCCTTGGGGGTCAGAATAGGTTCATGGTTCAACTGGTTTTGTCTGCTGATTAAACAGCATGTCTAACCCATAGGGAAGGATTCCCTAAGGGGAGGATTTTCTGAGAATATAAGGATCTGTTATGTTTTGAATTTTACACAGCTGGGGTACCAAGGTGATAAGCCATTGTGATACCCACTTGAATTCCAAAAAACTGGAAATACTAAACCTGTGACTCCCAGTCTTTGAAGGGTCATCCTATGAGTGTGAAGCTACTGTATGGTGAACAGTGTGGGCCAGCAGGTCTCTCATCTCCTGCAGCACTAGGGCTACATAGGCACATTTCCTGATTGACTGGAGTTTCCTTCAAGCCTTTGGAAACAGAGATAGGGCAGCTGTGTCAGAGGCGTGTGAACCAGAGCAACTCCATCTTGAATAGGGGCTGGTTAAAATGAGGCTGAGACCTACTGGGCTGCATTCTCAGACAGTTAAGGCATTCTAAGTCACAGGATGAGATAGGAGGTCAGCACAAGATACAGGTCGTAAAGACCTTGCTGATAAAACATGTTGCAGTAAAGAAGCCGACTAAATCCTACCAAAACCAAAATAGCCACGAGAGTGACCTCTCTGGTTGTCCTCACTGCTATACTCCCACCATAACAGTTTATGCCATGACAGTTTACAGATGCCATGGCAACATCAGGAGGTTACACTATATGGCCTAAAAAGGAGAGGCAAGAATAATCCACCCCTTGTTTAGCGTATCATCAAGAGATAACCATAAAAATGGGCAACCAGCAGGCGACGGGGCTGCTTTATGGAGTAGCCATTCTTTTATTCCTTTACTTTCTTAATAAACTTGCTTTCACTTTTCTCTGTGGCCTTGCCCTGAATTCTTCCTTGCATGAGATCCAAGAACTCTGGGGGTCTGGATAGGGACTCCTTTCCTGTAATGTGATTTGACCCATACAATCTACTCTGGATATTCCTGGGTCTTAATCCCTATTCACTGTGGTGGTTTAAGGCAGCCAACTTCACATATGTGTGTATGTGTCCATCACTCAAACAGGAAGAGATATTAATGCTTCCTGGTATCTAAAGGCATTATATAGAATAATTAGTTCATATTTCAAGTTGTTTCACATTTGTAAGTGTCATTATTTTGAAATCGATTCCTTTAAGATTTGGGAAAAGCCACATGTGGAAAACACTAAGCTTGTAATGTGTTTTCTTACTTATTTATTCCCCTCGGGCATCGGCCTGCCCAATGGGAGTGATTTAATCAGGAGTGTTAGTCAAGACTTCAATGGGTGCATTTCTTTGCTGGGTGTTGTCTGAGAAAAGAGAGACTGTCAAGGCTTTTTTATTCCCTATAAAAGGATTCATTTGTTCTGAGGGGGTCTCTCTGAAGTGGACCAAACCATGCTCAGAAATGCTAATCTTATTGTGTGTACTTATTTGGGGGTTTCTGATAGAGTCAAATAGTTTATTCATCCAGAAAGACAGATCCCAGAGTTCACATCCAGCCCTGGCTCTACAAATACCTTGAGTCACTTCCTCACCCTATAGTGTCAGAGACATTGAGAAAACTAAGTACAGCAGAATATTCTTTAGTCCATCTTCACAGGTTGCTGCTGCCCAAGTGCCTTTGGAATAAAAAAGGTGTTTGAGGACTTTGAGCCACATCCTCATTTATAATACAATTTTTATTTCTAGGGTCAGTTTGACAAATTTTGTTTCACTTTTATAAAATAATTTATCATCAAAATTAACATTTTTTTGGTGGGCATATTTAGTGTGCTGGAGAGCTACAAATACTGCGGGGCACTTCAATTCGGAATATTGTATACACTAATGTATACATACACTAATTTCTCTAAGAGTTGAAAATGTAGAGAGTTTAGGAAGTTTAGCAGTATTTGCTTTGGAGATTTCCTGGTCTTGGCTTAAATAAATATTCAGGCACATTACATGACTGCAGGGAGGCTTCTGTTGCCTGGGCTGGCTCAATATCTCTGTGCCTGCCATTTCTCAAAGATTGAGATCTAACTTGCACTATTTTTTCTGACAGGATCTCTCTTTGTTACCCAGGCTGGAGTGCAGTGATGCAATCATGACTCACTGAAGCCTCAATCTCTTGGGCTGCAGAGATCTGTCACCTCAGCCTCCTGCATCACTGGGACTACAGGAAAAAGCCACAGCACCCGGCTCTAACTTGCACTTTGACTTCCTCAGGAGAATGAGAATGCAACAGAGAATGATAGTAATCATGGTATCTAACACTTATAAGGCGCAGTGCTGAGAAATACCACTCATGCTTTATTCATTTACTCTTTGCAGCTCCTCTGTGGGGTAGGGACTGTTATCCATATGTCACAGATGAGACACAGAGACTCATTTGGGTGAGGCAATTTGTCCCTCGTTACTTAGCAGTAAGAGGAAGCACTGGGATTTGAACCCATGTCAGTCTGACTTTGGAGCCTGAGGCTTTCAGCAACAGTATGTGTCAGACCCCTCCCACTGCTTACATTTTTGGGGACTGAATTTGAACGAAGAGTTAAGTATGATGATATTAAAACTTTATCCTAGAAGGTCCAAATAGGGCAGCTGAAAGTGATTTAGGATATATCATATATTGCACGTATGTTTGCTATAACATTTAAATATTAAATATTACCTGTTTTGGATGAATAAAGACATCCAAAAGGAATTTAAAATAAAAAATATGAAGGAAGAAGGAATACTAATGGCTAATCAAATAGCATGGTAGGTTTTTATTTTAAAGATGGCATTTGGTCTCGAACTCCTGACCTCCAGTGATCTGCCTGCCTTGCCTTCCCAAAGTGCTGGGATCAGCTTGGTCAACATGGTGAAACCTCGTTTCTATGAAAAATAGAAAAATTAGCTGGGTGTCGTGGCACATGCCTGTAATCCCAGCTGCTTGGGCAGCTGAGGCATGAGAATCACTTGAACCCAGGAGGTGGGGGTTGCAGTGAGCTGAGATTGCATCACTGCACTCCAGCCTGTCAGGGCAACAGAGTGAGACTCAGGCTCAAAAAAAAAAAAAAAAAAAAAAAAAAAGACATTTGGCTGGCTCTTATGCAGCCCTTTTCCCATTCGCTTTCCTGGTTTGGAGACCCTGAAGCTCTACCAGCCATAACTTTGTGATGCTTTTTGGGGCAGCATTCTCCTTTTTCTACACTGATTCATAAATAACAGCTGTCAGAAAATGGTGGACTCAGTCTAGTGGTGGTGGGGTGTTGAAGGAAGGGACTGTTTGGGAATGAGGATGGCATTCTGAGAGGTGTTGTATCCACAAATAAAACTCTGCAGGTTCAGCAAAACTAGGAAGAAGTATTGACAGTGTAGTTTTTTATGTGCTTTACAGATTCAGTTTATCAAAGGATCAGATGTTAGAAGTAGGAAAAATGTGACAAAATAGAGCTGAAATACATGAATGATAACTAGAAACTAGGAAATTAATTAAAAACTGAGTAAATCAATCTGCCCCTCATCTTCTGTTCTTAGAAGATAATCTGACACCATCAAATGAAGAAAGACATGGTCCAATGTCAGGAAAATAATAGGGGATTTTTCAGAACCACAGAAATGTCCAATATTGGTGGTTTGCTTAAATAATTTATAAGCAAGTCACAAGAGTATGTATGGTGTAATACCACATTGGAAGAAGAAATAATGTAGACATTCTCAAGGTATTATGACATAATATCAGTTGGAAACACAAATGAGCTTGCCAACTGCAAAGATATCTATCTTGGTTTCTTATAAATTTTCTTTACACTAGAGAATATGGAATCAGGATCACAAATGGGCCACATAAATGTGATTGACACCTAACAGCTTGACATGTTAACACCTAACATTTATTAAAATAACCACCTTTTGAGTGCTTATGCTGTGGCAGGTGCTATTTTAAACATCTTCAACTTATTTAATGTGAGGTAGGGACTATATTATCACTCACATTTTATAGACGAGGAAACTGAACATAACAAGAGCAAATAACTTGCCTACGATCGCAGAGCTGGCAAATGGGAGAGCCAGGATTTGAACTCAAGCTGCCTGGCTCTAGAACACAAGCTCTTAGAAACAAAACTGTCCTGCCTTTTGTATAAATAAAAAACAGGGAGCATCCAGGTAGTCATGTCAAGTTTATACAAATATGAAAATAGAGGACCACCCCAAACCCTAGAATAAATCTCCAAGAGTCTCTTAAGATCTTGGTAGATCAGGTATTTTATAGATACTTAGATTCTGCTACTTCTTAAGTAGTTTTCATCATTGAGTACTTATACAACCAACCAATACATACACTAAAGAAGCTGCCAACTGAATGTGTAGAATGGCAAAATAATCAGGTAATTCAGTGAAAAATTTTCACAAGTTGTTATTTGCTGCATTACACCATATTGTTTTTCTCATATTTCACCTTATAACAAAGTTATAGTAATATTGTTATAGACTCAAATTGCCTCAAGCCCATGAGCATAAATTTTGATAGTTAATTACCTCCAAAATGATGAGAATCATTAATACTATTAAAGAAGCAAATCCTGGGGCAGCTGTTATAATTTGAATTTTTAGAATTTTCAACAGTTTTAATTTATTTTCTGAAGAAAGTTCAGAAAAAAGTATTTAGAATGATGTGAACTTTCAATAAAAGGGTAATTTCTGAAAAATAGTTCCTAATAAACATGTATACTTAGGAAGCTAATATAAATGTAATATATACTAATATATACTTAAGACGGAAATGCCTTAGGCTTAGGCTGCTAAGTCTCTGCTGAATTTTCTTTTATGCGGTTAACCACATCAAAGTCATTAAAAAGGTGTTCTGTTATTCTGAATCAGTTTCTGACCTATTTCTTAAATTATAACTTAGCAAACAGTGTGTATGTGTTGGTTGGTTGGATAAGTAGTCAATCTAAAACTCTTTGAAATTTTTGCCTGGACTATAATTAATGGAAGTGACTGAAAAGGAAAAGGAGGGGACTTTTACTGGAGAGGTCAGTGAAAAAGTAAAAGAGGTCCCAGTTGGAATAGAAGTGTGAAAATGAATGTACTTAGGTAATGGAACAAGGAGACAAGCAAGAACTCCAGTCCACAGCTTTACTTAGAAGAGAAGCTTAAGATACAGGTGACAGTCTTGTTCCTCAGTGGGCTTACAGTTTAGAGTGCTGACTCTTGGGATATCTGTACTATGACCTGGCTTTGTGTAGATAGCTTTGTCTTGCTTTAAGAAAAATTGATAGTTAAATTCTGTTAACATCTTCACACCTTCCATTATTTGGGGATTGTGGATGCCAATCTCCCACTGAGGTTGAAATTTAGTAATACAGATCTTGAAATATGAAAACATTCTAGCGAATAGGAAAAACATAGTCTCATAAATCTTAATTTATAAAGTGTTTAGGGATAATTGAACAGAATCTCACTTTTTCTCACCTAGAAATCCTTAAGGGTAGCTGAGATATTATGTAAACTTCTGTCTTATAAACTTTATCTCCTGTCCTCAAAAAGGGGATGCTGGTAGAATTCCTACAGAAATAAAGTTAGGATTTAATACTCCTGCATCAAGATTCTCTAAGTTCTTATCTAGTAGTGAGGAGTCTCCAATTCTTCCCATTCTTCACGAGAGACTATTAAGGTGCTGTGGATCAGAGTGGAAGTGAGGGTGAGGTTGTAGGATCTCACTTGGTGTTCTTATAGTTCTTCATTTGGTATTTCATTTTTCTCCCCCATAGATTTTCTTTTTTCTATCTCTTTTGGTACCACAATAGTCCTGATTTCACCCGTGTTCGTAGCCTTGTTCTTCCATCTCCAAAATTTCTCATAACAGTGTTTCGTTTTAGCATTCGGGGTAATAATTGCTCACAGCCCTTAAATCCCTTCTGAGTTCAGAAACAAGTAAGAATTAAGACACAGAAGTCAGGCATAGGTAATGAAAACCTACTTTATTTCTGATAAAGTTGAAGATAGATTGTGGCTTTGATATGCAGCTGCAGTTGGGCTTTTTAATAGTTCTTCCTAAGTCTTGAACCTAAGGAGACCCACCAAGGGAGACTTTAGGTTTGCAGAGCAGATGCATTTACCCAAAACTGCTGTCACACATGTGGGAACCAATAGTCAGGGAATGAAAGAGACATCAGATGCATGAAGAACCTTTACTCTGCTTGATGAAGAGAGGAGAGACCCCAGTGAACCTCAGAATCAACACCCCCAAACAGAATGCAAAGGTGGAAGCATGCCTCTAGTGGAGGCTTCCTCATAGTGCAGTAGACCAGCATCATGTATGGTTTCTTTTGACATTGTTCTATCTCCATCTATGGCTGCCACTGTGAAACTATTCAGTTTACTATTAAATAGTTCTAATTATTTAGAGCTGCTTTTTAAAAGTGGGTTCTACCTTAGAAGAAAAAGTGGGCCTTGTCCAATTTCAAACCACTGGCCCTTTGGACACAGAAGTCAAAGATCAAAGTGATAGCACCACAGCAAAGTTATAGATTTTTCAAAAATGTAATTCTGGGGTTTTAACCCAGAATAACTGGAACATGTCATGCTCCCTCTTCCTCTATATCGCTTCTTCCTCCTTAAACTTATATCTTTAAAATATTTAAAACATTTTGTTTTAAAATGTTTTAAAACATGTTTTAAAATATATTGTCTATTTATTTTAAAAAGATAATATGGTTTTAAATTATATTACCTAAGCAAAAAGAACAAATCCGTAGACATTACATTACCTGACTGGAAACTATACTACAAGGCTACAGTAACCAAAACAGCATGGTATGGGTACAAAAACAGACACATAGACCAATGGAACACCATAGAGAACCCAGAAATAAAGCCACACACCCACAGCCATCTGATCTTTGACAAAGTTACAAAAATAAGTAATGGGGAAAGAACTTCCTATGTAACAAATGGTGCTGGGATAGCTGGCTAGCCACATAGAGAAGATTTAAACCTACCTATCATTATGTGCAAAAATTAACTCAAGATGGATTAAAGACTTAAATGTAAGACCTCAAACTAAAAGTCCTAGAAGAAAACCCAAGAAATACCCTTCTCAATATCGGCCTTGGCAAAATATTTGTGGCTAAGTCCTCAAAAGCAATTTGAACAAAAACAAAAAATTGACTAGTAGGACCTACTTAAACTAAAGAGCTTCTGCACAGCAAGATAAACTATCAATAAGTAAACAGATAACCTACAGAATGAGAGAAAATTTTCAAAAACTATGCATCTGACAAAAGTCTAATAACCAGAGTCTATAAGGAACTTAAACAAATCAACAAGCAAAAAACAACCCCATTAAAATGTAGGCAAAGGACATGAGCAAATAAGACATTTGCTGAGAAGTGTTTTATTATTGATTATGTGATTGATTTTAGATTATGTGCCATGTAGTGATAAGAAGAATGTATATTCTGTTGTTTTTGGGTGGAAAGTTCTGCATATATCACATATATTTAGATAATTAGATATTCTTGTTGAATTGAACCCTTTACCATTATATAATGCCCTCAAATTTACAAGGGAAAAATCCAACAACCTCATAAAAAATGGGCAAAGGACATGAACAGACACTTTTCAAAAGAAGACATACACGTGGCCAACAATCATATGAAAAAAAGTCAGCATCACTGAAATGCAAATCAAAACCACAATCAGACACCATATCACATGTTATCAAAAAATAACATGCTGGCAAGGTTGTGGAGAAAAAGCAAGGCTTATACACTGTTGGTGGGAGTGTAAATTAGTTCAACCATTGTGGAAGAAATGTGGTGATTCCTCAAAGACCTTAAGAAAGAAATATCATTTGATCCAGCAATCCCATTACTGAGCATATACCCAAAGGAATGTGAATCATTCTGTTTTAAAGACACATGCATGCATATGTTCATTGCAGCACTGTTCACAATAGCAAAGACATAGAATCAACGGAAATGCCATCAATGATAGACTGGATAAAGAAAATGTGGTATATATACACCATGAAATGCTATGCAGCCATTAAAAAGAGTGAAATCATGTCCTTCGCAGAGACGTGGTTGGAGCTGGAGTCCATCATCCTCAGCAAACACAAGAACAGAAAACCAAATCCTTCATGTTCTCACTTTTAAGTGGGAGTTAAATGATGAGAACACATGGACATGTAGAGGGGAACAACACACACTTGGGCTGATAAAAGGGTGGAGGGTGGGAGGAGGGAGAGGATCAGGAGAAGTAACGAATGAGTATGAGGCTTAATACCTGGGTGATGAAATAATCTGTAAAACAAACACCCATGACACAAGTTTACCTATGTAACAAACCTGTGTATGTACTCCTGAACTTAAAATAAAAGTTAAAAAGATATACATGCAGCCAACAAATGTATGAAAAAATGCTCATCATACTAATCATTAGTGAAATGTACTTCAGAACCACAATGAGATACCATCTTACACTAGTCAGAGTGGCTAGAAGAAAGAAGGGCAAGATAGATATATATATATATATATATCTTGGAAACCAACATATATATATGGAAACCAACATATCTACCTAAAGTAGATATTTTTAAATGAGAATAAAATGTGTTATTATTAGAAATGACTTCACTGAGGGAATAACGACATGGCTTTAGAAAGTGAACGATGTAAGATATAGAAACAACATAAGCCACTTGGATATGAACTCTGGCCTCAGTGTACAGCAGTACATCTTTTAAATTCTTGACTTGTCTAATTGACAATTTTGTGTCTCAAATGTAGAGGATTCCGTGAAGGTATCTACTATTTTCTATTACATTTTGACTCATCAGGAAAGAACTGTCTGGTGATGTATCCTGATTAGATACAATTCTGACTTCTCATTAATCAGATCATGGAGAACTTGATAAAAATTATTTAGGAATCTGGGGGAAACTTCTCCAGATGACTTAATCAATTTACTCTGGTTATCAGAAACTACAATGCAATTCTATCAAACTTGATCCTGATTTTTCTTCTTCTTTTTTGTTTTACACCCCCTGGGTTCAAGTAATTCTCCCACCTCAGCCTCCCAATTTTTTATATTCTATATTGGCATTCCTGAAAAGGTGATATAGTTTATTGGTTACAAACTTGATTTTCAGAGTCAGAACTAGACTAATACTGGTCCTGTCACTTACGAGTTGTGAGAACTTGGAAAAGTCTCATAACATTTCAGTCTCAGTTTCCTAATCTATAAAACGGTAATAATAATAATATAACAATCAGATCAGATTGTGATAATCAGGTGATAGTATACCCGATTATTTTTAGCTAAATATATTTTTAACTAATAGTAATTTTTTCCAGGAATAAAGCTTTTTGATTCTTAACATATGTAGTTTCACTCAATATAATGTAAATATTAACACCAGTCAGTCATTAATATTTTTCAAGGGCCTACATGGTGCACCTGCATGATTTTAAGAGTGAATCTTCATTGGAAAAACTTACGTTCAGTGACACACAGACCTTTGGTAATTGTAATTTAGTACTTGAACTATAAATTAGTAGCAGGAAGCCATATTTTCAGTTCTACTTTCCTATTAATACACATCTTTCATCTTCTGAACACTTTTTCCTCAGGGAAGAACCTGGAGTCACACATCCTACCTCAGTTAGTCATAAAGCTATGTATGCTTTTTCATCCAGATACTTCTTAATACTATTATTTTTTTATTTTCACTGCTTTAGTTCAAGCTTTTATCTTTTGCCTAGGTTTTTTTTTTTTTTAAATAAAGGAAGCTGTGTAGGAAGAAAAGGGAAGAGGACCAAGAATAGATACATGGATAACACCAAGTTTTGAGGGACAAATGGGGAAAAGGGAGCAAGAAAGAAAATAGAAGAAAAATGGTAACAGAAACGAAAGAACAAGAGGAAGAAGATGTGGGATGAGAGGACTGGATAAGGTCAGAGAACTAGCTAGCATGTAGTAGGGTGAGAGTGTTAAAGGAAGAGGCTGCAATCACAGAATGGGCCCTGGAATGGCATCCAGATGCACTGCAGTTCTGGGTGGTAAGTTCCAGGATGGCCATGGGTGTGCATGGCTCAAGTGAAGTACGACTGGAGACCAGGGCAGTTGAGAAAGTCAAGGGGCTGCACTCCATGGGTATTGGGTAGTCATACATACAGGCACTGAAACTGTCCTGGTTGACAGTAGGTTTGAGGGTGACAGTTAGGTCTTCCAGAGGAATCACAGTTTTGAATCTGGGAGTGAACAGGAAGTGGTTAACAGATGATAGCGAAAGAGGAAATAGAGGGTGGCATAGTTAGATGGTGTGAGTCTCAAATAAAACAAGTATTAAAGTTTGTTTCTACTCCCCTACCTCCAACCCTCCACATCTGTTTCTTAGTAGAAACTTAGTAGAATGACCATGAGCTATTAGTAGGAAGGAAATAACTTGAATACTCTCTATCCAACTAAATGCTACCAAGTATTAGAATGGTACCCTTTAATTCTTATTTCTTAAATATAGCTTATAGATTCTGCTTGGTCTAGTAGCTTTAAAATATTGTTTATTTGTTTTAAACCCTACACCTTACCTGTGTTGAGGCTGTTGTCCATAATTGTCATGGTTAAACCTTGCATTTAATTTATTTTCTACCCATTTGTTGATCATGAATGTGGGGAAAATTTTTTCCATTATTCTATTACAACAAGTGAGGACTGTGATATCAAAGGGATTCCCATTATCCCAAACCCAGTTCCATATCCACGCACCTCGTCTTGTGCTGAGGAAAACCTGTAGGAAAGAAGTTCTTGCCAAATTACCATTTTATTTCTTATTACTTTTATCTCAGAAGCTCAGATACATTTCTTTTCTAAACTGTCAAGGGAATTTGGTTAACTTCTCATATCATCTCATCCCCCCTTCTGGATTCTCTTCCTTCTCTCTCACTTTATATATTTCTCAGGTCCAGGTCCAATTATTTAAAGTCATTTTAATTCACCTGTTTGTTTTTCATTTCTATTTTAATGTTCACTTATGGCCCTGCTAGATATCTGGAATTTTTTAGGTCTCAGAATGTAGAAAAAAAAGGTTAACATGAATAATTTATCATGAAAAAATACAGGCTGGGCATGGTGGCTCATGCCTGTAATCTTAGCACTTCGTGGGGCTGAGGCAGTAGGATCGCCTGAGCCCAGGAGTTTAAGAATGCAGTGAGCTGCAATAGTGCCACTGCATTCTAGCCTGGGTGACAGAGAGCGACCATGCCTCTATTAAGAAAACAAACAAACAACAACAACAACAAAACCACACACAAAAAAACCAAAAATGCAATGTGAAAATGCACATCTTGAATTTTTTTCACATTTACAAATGGAAAGTTTAACATGAAAAGTATGAAGTCCATGAAAAATAGAAGATATATTTTGTAAATTCTCTATTTTGAATTATTTAACTGAGATTTTAAAAGTCTATAGAGTTTTTAATGAAAATAAAATCACTAGCTTGTGAGGTCTTTAATCTCAGAGATTATAACTCATTTATCATTGTATCTTGCATTCAATGCTTGGCAGGGGTAAGATAGCACTCAGAATGGTTGACTGAATTTCATCCATACAGAATGAATTTCCATCTAAGTAGTGGAAATCTTGTGTCTTCTTCCTGAAAATCTTAAATCAAAAATGAAATTTAATTTTGAGTTTTGAAAAGTAATCTCTCCATGCTCTTTAGGGGTCAAAAACATTCCCTATAGAGAAAAAAATAGTTCATTTTTTCCTACTCTTAATTTTTTTTAGTCAGTGAAAGTTCACAGAATTCCCACCCTATTTCTAGCAACTTTCTCATGTATCAGCAGTGTATTTTTACTCGCGCTTGTGTTTATTTTTCTCTGTTTAAACTTTATTTCCAGTGTGAAAATTTTGGAATTTTCTGTAAAATTCATTTCAGTTTGAAAGTTTCCATCTGACTAGCATAGTGTAGCTATACCTCGATAATTCCGAAGCTATCTGACTCTAGTTTGATAGATATCTTTCATGATTCCAGTGCATTATGGTATGGGAGGGTACTATTATTTTGGTTTTCTCCATTCTTTCACTCATATATAATCAGAAGAAGAAAGTGCTATTACCAAGTTGGAGAGCAGCAGTCAAGGTTGGGATGCTACTGCTAAAGCAATAGCAAAAGCCTAGACTCACCATGGTCCATGCTTTGCAGGTATAAGGTTACACCAAAGAACAGAATCAGTTTAGAATGTCAAACCTGTTCAGCAACATAACTGATCTCGCCAGCCACATCTGCTCCAGAATTCCCGATGCCAACCACAACTGCTCTCTTCCCCACAAAATTGTCATGATGCTTGTATACTCAGGTGTGGAGATAGGGACCTTGGAAGTTCTTGATCCCTATAAGGAAAGGGTAGAATCTCTCAAATCACAAACAGAAATAGGAAAGGCTGTTTTAGAAAATTTATTTCTGAACTTGAAGTATATGTTACTTAAATCCTCTTCTGTGTTGGTCAGTTGCTGCCAATGTTGCAAGATGAGATTATCTAAGGAAAGAAATATCTAATGGCAGTGATGATATGGCTAAGACAAAAAATCAAAGCATATTAATGTTTCCTTTTAAAAATTCAGTTTTAAATTTGCTCAATATGATGACTTGTCACTTTAGGAGGTTTTGTCTTTTTCTTACTCTCTACTGATTCATGTGGAACTGTTCTTCTATTTTTGTGACTCCATAAATAGATGTCAAAAATATCTAAATATACTTAGTAACATAGAGCAGTGTTGTCTAAAAGAAATATAATTCAACCATGTATGCAGTTTTAAATTTTCTAGTAGTAATACGAAAAAAGGAGAAAAAAATATTAACTTTAATAATATATTTTATGTAACCCAACATAATCTAAGATGTTATCAGTATATAATCGATATAAAGAGGTTTTTTCAATTTTAGAATTTTTATACTTTACTACCAATTAATATTTTTAGGCAGGTGAGTAGTTACACACTTTTTAGTGGATTCGAACTTCCATGGCCATTGTCCTGCTTACAACGGCATTATTGACATATTTTATACATTTTTACTATGTCTTCAAAAGCTGGTGTGTATTTTACCCTAAAATTACTTCTCAGTTCATATTAGCCACATTGCAAATGCTCAGTAGCAATATCTTGCTAACAGTGACTAAGACGGTGCAAGTCTAGAGTAACAGAAATTTCAAAACATCTTTTAAAAATTTGGCTGGGTGTGGTGGCTTACGCTTGTAATCCCAGCACTTTGGGAGGCCGAGGGGGGCAGATCACGAGATCAGGAGTTCGAGACCAGCCTGATCAACATGATGAAACCCTGTCTCTACTAAAAATACAAAAATTGGCCAGGCGTGGTGGCACGTGCATGTAATCCCAGCTACTCGGGAGGCTGAGGCAGGACAATCACTTGAACCGAGGAGGCAGAGGTTGCAGTGAGCTGAGATTGCCCCATTGCACTCCAACCTGGGCGAGAGAGCAAGACTCCATCTAAAAAAATTGATTATTTTTTGAAAATGTTAAGTAATATTTCAAAAATAAAAAGTCAAATCTCAAAAATATTAAATAAAAAATCATTTGCAGCATATTTTATCATCCATTGAGTCTTGTAATGACCTCCAAAATATTTCCTGAATTTTTCTCCACCTTTTGAGTCCTACTACCGTTACTTTACTAGAGGCTTCACTATCTCTTTAATGGACTATTACAAAACCCTCTTTATTGATGTTCCTGCTTTGCCTCCCTCTTCTGTATCAATTAATATTCCACATCACTGCAAGACTGATCTTTACAAAATAAAAGTATGATCATGTACTCGCCCCTCCAAACATAAACACACACACACACAAACACACACACTTCAGTGGTCTTTTATTGACTCCTACATGTCTCTCCCTGCACACTCACCTGCTCCAGGGCATCAGGTGGGTGTCGTTCCCCGAGCTCCTGTGACTATTTCACAGGGTATTACTCTTCATGTACTGCTTCCTTTCCCTGGAATGCCTGCTCCCAGACCTTGGCTTGCCTGAGGAACTCTTAGTTTCTAGTTCAAGCATTATATTTCTATTATCAGATCTTTCCTGGCTATTCCAGAAAGTTGCTACCCCCTCTTTTTATTTTTATTCCCACTGTACCATGTAAACAGTTCTGTCCAATGCTGTAATACTGCAGATATTATGATTCTTAGAATGCACATATTTTTCTTGTACACTGATCCTTTAAATACCTGGGAAATCCTTTAAGGGCAAACACTTTTAATTGTAATAGCCACTGCAAATCATGATCCCATCAAAGACATAGGTTTACTTCCCATCAGTTTCTACCACAACATCCCACTGGCCAGAGGATGAAAAATCAGGGTGCTTCCTCACTCTGCACACCTTTGACTGGGAACAAAGAAACAAAGATAGCCTTGGTTTTAGAGCATTGTTCTCAGTCTTCCATTTGTTTCCCCCAATTCTGTGTCTTAACAAATAAAATAGGTGGTGCCTTTTATATTCAGAGTTTCTGGATCTTTAGGAATTTTGTTCACATAAATGTCCCAAAATGATCCCTTTCCAGACATCAAGGTACCTTAGAGAGCAAAACACGGTAATCTTCCCCTATAATTTATGTTCTCTATTTAATAAAATTAATTGAAAACGAGATGTCAGGTTCAAATAATGAGACAATGCTTTTCCTCTGGTGGGCAAAACTAATATTAGATTCACTAATCTTGAGACTAATAGAAGACATGCTATTTCTCTCTGAATCGTAATGGAAAATGCAAATTGAAAATACGCCTTAGCTTTCTCTGGCTTACACAAGCTTTGCCTTCAACAATCTGTGGGTGATGAGCACACTTTTCATTCCTTACCAGAAACTGGATGTGCTTCATAAAGTGGAAGTGCCTGGTGTACATCCTGAGATACTCCATCATTTTGGAATTGTGCAAATAGTTGGGATAAGGATCAGGGAAAGGGTAGTCGCTGAAGGCTGTCATCTCCTTCGAAGTGTTGCAGGTCATAGATTTGTAAATCCCAGGTCTTCCACTTTCAGGTGTTTCCTGTGGGAATCAACAAACCCATGGCTGTCAGGATTCAGTAGCACAACAAAGAATGTGTTAGGTATGATCAGACAGGTGGTTTTAGGCTTATTTTTCCTTGAAAAAACATACTTGACAGTCAGTTTACTGTAATATTGCCCAACGGTTAAGGACGGAGGCATTGGACTCATTTCTCTACAAAGGGAACTCTTTATAGTTCAGAATTTTGCTTATAATGACAGACCTAAATTAATATCAGTAATTATATTATAATGGGAGGAAGATTATAGATACTAAAATGCAGCATAACAAACAAAATTAAAACAGACCAAAAGGGGTTGAGAAGAGAAATTTCCAAAGGGTAAAAAAGACATCACAACTAAAAGAATTTGGATTAAGAGAAGCCCCCTGGAAAAAAGCATTATGAGAGCTGAGAGAAAAAAAATCATGCAAATGTGATGTATATTAAAATGTTAAGGGATAAAAACAAAAAGTATTAGATAAATATGTTGAATACTTAAGAGAAAAAAGGCTGCTTTTTAAAAAAGATGAATTATACTTCAAGAAGACTTTTTCTTTACTTATACTTTTATTATTATTTACTTTAAGTTCTAGGGTACATGTGCACAACATACAGGTGTAATACATAGGTATACATGTGCCATGTTGGTTTGCTGCACCCATCAACTTGTCATTTACATTAGGTATTTCTCCTAATGCTATCCCTCCTCCCTCCCCCCGGCCACCCCACGACAGGCCCCAGTGTGTGATGTTCCTAGTCCTGTGTCCAAGTGTTCTCATTGTTCAATTCCCACCTATGAGTGAGAACATGTGGTGTTTGGTTTTCTGTCCTTGTAATAGTTTGCTGAGAATGATGGTTTCCAGCTTCATCCATGTCCCTGCAAAGGACGTGAACTCATCCTTTTTTATGACTATATAGTATTCCATGGTGTATATGTGCCACATTTTCTTAATCCCGTCTATCACTGGTGGACATTTGGGTTGGTTCCAAGTCTTTGCTATTGTGAATAGTACCGCAACAAACATACATATGCATATGTCTTTAGAGTAGCATGATTTATAATCCTTTGGGTATATACCCAGTAATGGGATGGCTGGGTCAAATGGTATTTCTAGTTCTAGTTCTAGGAATCACCACACTGTCTTCCACAATGGTTGAACTAGTTTACACTCCCACCAACAGTGTAAAAATGTCCCTATTTTTCCACACCCTCTCCAGCATTTGTTGTTTCCTGACTTTTTAATGGTCGCCATTCTAACTGGTGTGAGATGCTCTCTCATTGTGTTTTTGATTTGCATTTCTCTGATGACCACTGATGATGAGCATTTTTTCATGTGTCTGTTGGCTGCATAAATGATGAAGATATTATTTTTAAGAGTACACTTACTTCTATTTATCTGGGATACTATCCATGATATAAAACCTATTTGCACGTTATTGGTATTGTCACCTTATCTATGAAGGCGACTTCAAAGAGTAGGGTAGTTTTTCTCAAAGTCACAAGAAAAGTAACCCAATAATTGAAGCCAGGACTTCTGACAGGCAAATCCTATGCCTGAGAGCTGCTGGGAATACCTGCGGTAGGTGGCACAAAACTACTTAAGACTGGGCCTTTAAAGAACATTGTTTTTGTTTATGAAAAATGCCTTTCAGCATAAAATGTCTTCAACATATTTATCAAAATACTAAGTTTTTCTTTTTTTTTTTTTTTTGAGATGGAGTCTCGCTCTGTCGCCCAGGCTGGAGTACAGTGGCCGGATCTCAGCTCACTGCAAGCTCCGCCTCCCGGGTTTACGCCATTCTCCTGCCTCAGCCTCCCAAGTAGCTGAGACCACAGGCGCCCGCCACCTCGCCTGGCTAGGTTTTTGTATTTTTTAGTAGAGACGGGGTTTCACCGTATTAGCCAGGATGGTCTGGATCTCCTGACCTCGTGATCCGCCCGTCTCGGCATCCCAAAGTGCTGGGATTACAGGCTTGAGCCACCACACCCGGCCAAAATACTAAGTTTTTCTGCCCCATCCCATAAGATTTCTCATTTGGAGAAATAAACTTTTAAAATGAATATTTTGGTTTCTCCCGCAGTGATAGGGTGTTTAACAATATGATCATTTATATTTTATTAGATGTATGTGGCTTCGTATTCACCTAGACAATTTCAAAGCACTTTTGCATGCATTATGCATCTGATTCTCCTCGCCACTCTTTGAGAATGGTAAAACAGGAATGACTAGTTTCATTTTAGTCATTTAGTAAGAATCTGGTGTTAGAAAGATGATGTGACCAATGCAAGGTCTCTCAGAATTGCTCAGGAACACCATTTAGACGCTGAGTTTCCTCATCTCGAAGCTGGAGATAATTCCAAGCTTGGGGAATCATTGTGCCACTGCCAATCAGATAGGGTCAGTAGGTCCCGAGTCTATAATTGACACTCGTAAATTAGTGAGCATTAGGAGAAAAAAGTGCCCCACCTCTCTGTACAGTCCTCATCTTTATTGTCGGGCTGTTGGCGGTGGTGTCACGAAACTTAAGGGAAAATTGAAAATGATGCATAAGATGGGAGAGAAAGAGAAAGGAAGGAACAGGAGAAGGAAAAGAGAAGAAACCTTAGCAGTAGTTAAACATTTCACAAATGGTGGCTTTGGCTGTTTCCAATGTTTGTGTAAAGTGCTGACTTCATCGTTCTATAAGTGTTTTATGGAATAATATTTAAAAAGCCCTTTGAGTGCCTTTGAAAACAGTGTTAGATAAATATAAAATACTGGGTGCATAAAAGTGGAAGACAACCTCAGATATATAGTCTATGTGTGAAAAGAAATAAAATTGCTTTAATTCATCAAAAAATAATCACCGTAAAGTTGTAAAGTGAAGGAAGCAGAGTTTTCTTTTTTTTCCCCTTGGCAGAGTAACCAGCCTGGTTTTCATAAGGATTAATGTGGTATAAACATGTTTATCACTAATAAAAGAGTCTATAGAAATACTGCCGCTCTTCTTCAGCATGAGGATGAAACACGGCTAATTTCATCTCAGCAAGAACAATTCATCTGTCACGAACTTGTATAGTAAGTCAAAAAATTCTATGACCAAGTAGTTTATTTTGTCAGGGTGTCAGGTTTAGAGTGTGACCTGATTTAATCTCAGAAAGATATCTTTTTGGATGTGGTTCCAGAATATTCTGGGTATTATCTTTTAAACTAGCACCATAATTTCAAAGGATGACAAAATAAAGAGAAAAACATGAATATATTTTCTTAATTTCATTAGTACTAAAATTCTTGTACCAATTTCAAGAAAAGGGTAAGTTTGACTGTAAAATGCCTCACTACAAAACTGAAAGAAAAACATCTATTTATTTTTTTAGCCCAAGAAAATACTTTTGAAAAAGAAAAAACACTATATGTACAAAGATAAGTACAGCTGCATTGTTTGTAATAGAAAAAAATGAACAGTTAGTAAGTAGTTGAATATTAATATGGTAGGCTGTTTTATAACTATTAAAATTATAAATATGCTATCCATGAAAAATCTGGGGAAATGTTTATAATATAATGTTTTGAAAAGTGTACAACAAAGCGAAGTGTGTTATATGCTATTATCATGTCCATGTAAAAACTGTATAACTATATGGACAAAGTGTGGATGGGAACATGAAGAAACAGAAACCATTGGTTGTGTCAGTATATCAGTCAGGATAAGCCAGGCTATGCTGCGGTAACAAACAATACCTATATATCAGTGACTCACAACAAAAGCTCATGCTACCTGATCAGACTCTGCTCATTGTAATCATTTTGGCACCCAGGCAGAAGAAGGTTCCATCTTTACACATCCTGCCTCAATTGTCTCAGTGTTGGTAGAGGAAAGATACAGTTGGTACTATATCTAAAAGATTCTACATAGAAGTGAAATATGTCACTTCTACTTACATTTGGCCAAAGCAAGTCACATTGGCATGTCAACTCCAAAGGGAGCAGGGAAGCTAAATCCTACTTTGTGATCAGAAAGAGAACCAGATAGATTTGAATGACATTAATAAGCTCAATAAGACTGATAAAATTACAGATGCTTTTTAAAATCTGTTATAATGTTAAAATACATTTTTATTATTATTACCTCAGATTCTACTTGTAGAAATTGGGACTTGATGATGTATATGATACTAATCTTTCAAAGAAAGGCTTTTAACTGAAAATTCTTTAACATGCATATTCTTTTATTCAAATAGTTTAAATGGATCAAGATGATAAACATTTTCACTTTAGGAAATACAGTTTGAGTGAAAACTATTTCTGGCTTCATTCATTGTAATATGCAATTTGTAAATTACATTAAGAAAACAACTTGCAAGAAGGCATTCTGTTATAAATATTTATAAATATAGTTAGAAAAATACATATTTTGCCTATGTACAATGGAACGATTTGCTGGCTTCAGCAAGCAATCAGCAATAAAGGAAAAACATGTCACACTGGTAGCGTTTTAAATATTTCAGTTAGTAAACTCCTGAAAAACATCAGTTGAGCATGAATGGGAGACAGTGTGATGTACAGCAAAGGACACTGGCTTTGGCATCAGGTGGGTTCAAATGTTGAACCGCATTTATTAATTACACTACCTGGGGCAATCAGGCTAACTTCTTCCACACAGTTCCCAGCACATAGTAAGCACTCATATTTGTTTCATAAGTGAATTTCTTCTTTGTTTCTATCATTTCTGCGTTATGAAAAAAGTTTTCTCTTGGCTTGTAAGATAGTCAAATTGTACCCAAATATAAAAACCAAGGGCAGAGTAAGTGTCTGCAATAAGGAGTTTTCTATTTTTTTTTTTTTTTTTTTTTAGCATTCCTGAAAACTGCCTTCCTGACATTAGAAGTTATATCTAAAATCTGACTTACGGATTTGACCACACACCCCTAAGCCTGTAAATTCAGTAATTGCCTGTGGTGAAGGACCCTACTTTTCCCTGTGGCTTCTATTCTCTGGACCATGTCAGCCGTCCTCTCCGTGGAGGACAGGACTGTGTTCAGTCCTATGAAGGCAAACACAGGATAAGGAAAGGTTTAGGAAAGGCCAAGGAGTATAATTCCCGGAAAGTAAAAGCGTGGGAGTGTGGGTTCTGAGTTTCTCCAAAGCCGATTGAAAGGACCTAAGAGAAAAGTTCTAGAAAGAAAATGAAGACCTGACTTTTTTCTTTCCCTGTTGGTAATATAAATGGGAGTTTTTATTCCTATATTTTTAAACAGAATTCTGAGAATGGCATGTTTTTCCTTCTCTGGCTCCTCAATTACTGTCTGCTCCACAAAACAGATAAAAAGAAAAAGAATCAAGGAGAAATCTCATCCCCAAAAGAATTTTAGTACAAGTTCTAAATGGAACCCAGGGCCCTGGAGTGATGCTGATGCTGGCGGCTGATTCTGGATGATCTGGGTTTTGTGCTGTGTGGAGAGCCCAGAAAGTGTGTACCAGGATGGGAGAGTCTCTCAGTTTTGTAAAAATTGTTATAAATGAGAATCCCACCCTTGATAACGATTTTTTAGGCCTTTCAAGCCTTTCTAAATTCTCCAAGAATAAAATTGTAAACAAGGAAAATCTGTCCCTGTTATTGCCTTTAAGCTAAATAAAATTTATCTGGATAATAAAATTATTTCAAATGAAGTTAGTGAACAGTAATTTTGGTTATAATTGACCCATTCTTTCATTTAAACTGACTCAATTTTAATACTCCTTTGGTTCAAGGAGGCTAGCAGTAGCAAAGAGGAAACCATAAGAATTCATTCCTTTTAACTGTGTTACCTGTTAACACTCAGGTGGCCCAGCGATTTTGGAGTTTCCTTGTTGGCATTACAGCTCCCACTGGCTGCATTAGCCAACAACAGCCAAAGTCACTTTTTCCCACATGAAGTGGGAATATGTAATCGTATAGCAATGTCTGGTTATCAGTGATATTCATGGAATCTTCAAAGAAAGGAAATGAGAAGGTGTGTTATTTGGCAAAGATGACACCAACATTCTCCACAGTGCTACAGTCTTAAAAAGTGGCAGCTATTTCCATGAATTCTTTCACATTGGGTTTGATCATTATCCTGCCAGAAATGGATGTTTTGGGAAGGTTGTCGCTGATGCTTATTGAGAGTTTAGAAATCTTCAAAACTGGGAAAGATGACTCATATTAGTATTTGCCTCACTTTATTTACTTATCCATTTATTCATTCTGGAAAACGTTATCGCATACTCTTTTTTTCCCCTTCTGTTTCTACAGATGAGTTAAAAAATGGTCTCTAGGATAAAGATTTGGACTCCAGGGTTCTCCTTTTCCTCCTCCCTTTCTCTTCCTTCACTCTCCCTGTATAAGGTTGATCTCATACTAAGAAAAGTAAAAAGCTAGGAAGGCAAAGCTCTGGTCTTCCACTGGAAACGTTTTCACCTGTCTTTCCACTGTAGGGCCTTAAACACAGCCTGTCTACACTAGCACAAGACAGAGGCACGTATAAAAGCTAACTCTGGGGACCCATTCTGAGCTCGGATCTAGCATTTATCACAGCAAGTCCTGGTTCTCTTTGTTCTGAGATATTTAGCTGAATTTCACATCGTGGTGATGATCTGTACACAATCATATAGCGTATAGCAAAGCCTCATTTGTCTGGCACTATCATATCATCAGGATGTTGAGGAAACTTATGTTTATACGGTTAAGAAAATACTTCTTTTACTTTTACTTTCTTTACTCTTTCACTTTGTGTTTTGATTAAAATATTTCTAAAATTGATTAAGCTGTTTTCTTGTTTCTTAAACAGTGTGCAATGAACATAACCTTTTTTATTGCTCCTTCTGATCATTAAGCACCTTAATTACTGCTCAAATGCTATAATGCAGTTTTAATGTCTCCTCCCTGTGTTGTTCATTATTAAGGCTCTTGTCACTGAATCTGCAGCCGGCAGTATTTCCCTTCTCACTTGTGGTTCTGGCCTGACAAACCAGACAACCCATGGTTAGAATCGTCCGTAAAATAAAGGCCAATAAATACTGAGTGATCCTCTTCAACACTGTCTCATTGGTGAAGTGCATGAGTCATAATACATGTAAAACTGTTTTATAAGAACTTTCTAAGTTTCTTATCAACTGAGACAAAGTAGAAGCATCCTAAAGGGTATCATGAATACCTTTTTGGAGGCTTTGGAGCATAGTTTGTTTTGCATCTCTGAATTTTTTTTAATATTGAACTTTTTAATTAAAAAATTTTTAATTGACATGTAATAGTTACCTAATTTATGGGGTACATAGTAATGTTTGATATATACAAGGTATAGTAATTAGATTAGGGTAATTAGCATATCCATTGTCTCAAACATTTGTCATTTCTTTGTGTCAGAAATGTTCAATATACTCCTTATAGCTATTTGAGACTGTACGTTATTGTTAACGATAGTCATCCAACAGTGCTATGGAACATTAGAAATGATTACTCCTACCTAGCTGTGATTTTGTATCCTTTAAGAAATCTCTCCCTATTTCCTCACTCCTCTACCCTTCCCAACCTCTAGTAGCTGCCATTCTACTTTTTATTTCTATGAGGTCATATGAGAGATGAGATTATATCTCACTCACCTATGAGTGAGAACATGTAGCGTTTAATTTTCCATTCCTGGTTTATTTCATTTAAAGTCCTTCAGTTTCATCCATGTTGCCATGAATGACAAGATTTCATTCTTTTTTAAGGTTGAATAGTATTCCATTGTGTATATATGCCCCATTTTCTTTCTTCATTCATCTGTTGTTAGACACTGGGGTTGATTCCATATCTTGGCTATTGTGAATAATGCTGCAATAAATGTGGGGTACAGATGTCTCTTTGGCATACTGATTCACATTTATTTGAATAAACGCCAACTGGAGGGATTGCTATATCATATAATAGTTCTATTTGTAGTATTTGAGGAGCTTCCATTACTGTTGTTCATAGTGCCTGTACTAGTTTACATTTCCACCAATGGTGTATAAGACTTCTCTTTTCTCTGCATCCTCATAACATTTGTTAATTTGGTTTTTTTTTTTTTTAAATAATAGCCATTTTAACTTGGGTGAGATGATATCTCACTGTGGTTTTGATTTGCATAATCCTGATGACTAGTGATGTTGAACATTTTTTCATATATTTATTGGCCATTTGTGTGTCTTCTTTTGAGAAATGTCTGTTCAGAGCATTTGCCCATATTATAACTGGATTATTTGCTTTTTTGCTATTGATGTTTGAATTCCTTGTAACTAATTTTAATATTATTTCTTCCAGTTCATGAACATAATATGTTTTCTATTTTTTCATATCTTCTTTAATTTCTTTCATCAGTGTTTTATAGTGTTTTTTTGTGGAGATCTTTTACTTTCTTGATTAATTTTATTCCTAAGAATTTTTTGGTAGTTATTGTAAATCCAGTTGATTTCTTGATTTACTTTTTAGCTAGTTTGTTGTTCATGTGTAGAAATCCTACTTATTTTTAATTCTGCAACCTTACTGAATTCATTTTTGAGAGTGTTTTGGTAGAATCTTTAGGTTTTTTCAGAATTCTACATCCTCCTTTCCAATTTGGATGTCCTTTCTTTTCTTTTTTTTTTTTTTTTTTAGACAGTCTCACTCTCTCGCCAGGCTGGAGTACAGCAGTAACACGATCTTGGCTTACTGCAACCTCTGCCTCCTGGGTTCAAGTGATCCACCTGCCTCAACCTCCCGAGTAGCTGGGACCACAGGTGCATGCCACCAAGCCCAGCTAATGTTTGTATTTTTAATAGAGACGGGGTTTCATCATGTTGGTCATGATGGTCTTGATCTCTTGACTTCGGGATCTGCCCACCTCAGTCTCCCAAAGTGCAGGGATTACAGGCATGAGCCACCATACCCAGCCTGGTGCCATTTCTTTCTTTATCTTGTCTTATTACACTAGCTAGAGCTTCCAGTACTATGTTAAATAGTAGTGGTGAAAGTAGGCATTCTTGTCTTGCCTCAGATTATAGAGGAAAAGCTTTCAGCTTTTCTTTCCACTTTTCCCCATTGAATACGATGTTAGCTGTGGGTCTGTCAGTTTGTGGTCTTTATTGTGTGAGGTTCTTTCTTTGTATACCTAATTGCTGGATTTTCATTATAAAAATATATTGAATCTCATCAAATGCTTTTTCTGCATCTATTGAGATGATTAAATGACTTGTCTTTCATGTTGTTAATGTGATACATTATTTTCATAGATTTGTGTATGTTGAATCAACCTTGCATCCCTGGGATAAATCTCACTTGGTCATGGTGTATTATAAAGTGTTGTTGGATTTGATTTGCTAGTATTTTGTTTAGAATTTTTGCATCTATGTTTATCAAGGATATTAACCTGTAGTTTTTATTCTGTTGTTGTGTCTTTGTCTGGTTTTGGTATCAGGCTAATGCTGGCCTTGTAGAATGAGTTTTAAAACATACTCTTTTCTTAAATTTTCTGGAATAGTTTGAGAATTGGTATTATTTCTCCTTTAAAATTTCGTAGAATTTAGCAGTCAAGCCATCTGGTCTTAGACTTTTTTTTTTGTTGGGATACTTTTTATTACTGATTCAATCTTATTACTAATTATTATCCTGTTCAGCCTTTCTATTTCTTCTTGGTTCAATCTTAGTAGGTTATATCTGCCTAGGAATTTATCCATTTCCTCTGAGTTTTCAAATTTATTGGCATATAGTTGTTCATAATTGTCTCTAATAATCATTTTTATTTCTGTCACACCAGTTGGGACATTTCCTTTTTCATTTCTGATTTTGTGTCTTCTTTCTTTTTTTCTTAGTCTAGCTACTGGTTTTTCAATCTTTTTCATTTTTTTAAAAAAACCAACTTTTTGTTTTGTTAATTATGTCTTTTTTGTCTCAATTTCATTTTTTTTACTCTGATCTTTATTATTTATTTTCTTCTACCAATTTTGTATTTTCTTTGTTCTTGTTTTACAGTTCCTTCAGATGTATTGTTAGGTTCGTTGTTTAAAATAATTCTGTTTTTTTTAATGTGAGGATGTATTGTTATAAACTTGCCTCTTAGTAGTACTTTTGCTGTGTTGCATAGGTTTTGGTATGTTGTGTTTCTATTTTAATTTGTTTCAAAACAATTAATTTCTTTATTTCTTCCTTTACCCACTGGTTATTCAAGAGGATGCTGTTTACTTTCCATGTGTTTATATAATTGCAAATGTTTCTCTTGTTATTGATTTCTAGTTATTCCATTATAATCAGATGAGATACTTGATATAATTTTAAGCAAAAAAATTTTTAAGATGTATTTTGTGTTTTAACATAGAGTCAATCCTGAAGAATGTTCCATGTGCTGATTAAAAGAATGTATATTCTGCAGCTGTTGGATGAAATGTTCTGTCAATGTCTGTTAGGCCCCTTTGGTCTACGGGGCAGTTTAAATTCAATGTTTTTTTATTGATTTTCTGTTTAGATGCTCTGTTCAATGCTGAGAATGGTGTTGAAATTCCCAACTATTATTGTATTAGGATCTATCTCTCCTTTTAGATCTAACAATATTTGATACCTGTGTGATCTGGTGTTGGGTGCAATTATATTTATAATTGTTATATCCTCTTGCTAAATTTGATCCCTTTATTATTATATAATATCATTCTTTGTCTCTTTTTATAAAAGCTTTTGAGTTACAGTCTGTTTTATCTGATATAAATATAGCTTCTCCCGCGTACTTTTGTTTTCCATTTCCTTAGATTATCTCCCTCCATCCCTTTACTTTTAGTCTATGTGTGTCTATAGGTGAGAAAAGTTTCTTGTCAGCAGCATATAATTGGATCTTTTAAAAAAATTCATTCAGCCAGTTCATGTTTTCATTAAGAAATTTAATCTGTTTACATTCCAGGTAATTATTGACAGGTTAGAACTTACTCCTGTCTTTTTATTGATTGTTTTCTGGGTGCTTTATATATTCTTTGTTCCTTACTTTTTTAGTATTATTTATTTTTGAAATTTGGTGGGTTTTTGTAATGACAATAATTTATTTATTTCTCTTCTGTGTGTATCAGCTTTACCACTGAGTTTTATAGTTTAACATGTTTTCATTATGGGGGCTGTTTTCTTTTCACTTCCAGATGTAAGATTCCACTGAACACTAGATTGATCTAGTAGTTATAAGTGACCTTACTTTCTTAGTTTTTGTTTGTCTGAGAAAGACTTTATTTCTCCTCATTTCTGAGGAATAGATTTGCTGGGTTTAATATTATTTGCTAAAAGGTTTTTTTTATCTTCAGTACTTTGAATATATCATCCCATTCTCTCCTGGCCTATAAGGTTTCTGCTGAGAAATCTGTTTTTAGTCTAATGAGGATCCCCTTATATGTGACTTGACACTTTTCTCTTGCTGTTTTTATAATTTTTTCTTGGTCTTTTGACAATTTGACTGTATTTTACCTTGCATAGAACTTGTTTGGGTTGAACCTATTTGGGAATATTTGAGCTTCCTAAATCTGAATGTCCATTTCTCTCCCAAGACTCAGAAAGTTTTCATCTATTTCATTAAATATGTTTTCTAAACATTTTCCCTTCTCTTCCCCTTCTAGAATCCCCTTAATGTGAATATTTGTTCACTTAATGGTGTTCCATAAACCCTATAGGTATTCTTCACTCTATGTTTTTTGTCTGCCAAAGTTATTTTTAAAAACTTATCTTGAAGTTCAGATATTCTTTCTTCTGGTTGGTCTAGTGTGTTGTTGAAGCTCTTGATTGTATTTTTTACTTCATTAATTGAATTTTTCAGCTCTTAAGATTTCTGTTTGATTCTTTTTTATTATCTCTATCTCTTTGTTGATTGTTTTCCTGATTTCATTCAATCGTCTATCTGTATCTCTTGTGTCTCATTGAGTTTCCTTAAGATTATTATTTTACATTACTTTTCTGACATTTCATATTTCCTTATGATTTGGGTCTAGAGAATTTTTGTGTTCCTTTGGAGGTGTTATTTTCCTTGCTTTTCCATGTTTGATGTGTTTCTAAGTCAATTTCTCTGCATCTGGTAGAACAGTCACCCCTTCCAATTTTATGGCATAAACTTCATAGGGAAACACTTATTCATATGGCTGGGTCTTGATGTGTCAGTTGGGTGGAGTGCATTGGTTTTGGTTCTAAGTGAATACAGTAATGTAGTCTCCATGCAGTGTCTTCAGTTCTAATCTACACTAATGATGTTTGTGAATGTATCAATGTCCTAGGCTGCGAAAGTTTGAGGTGGAAGTGATGTGGCTTTGCCAGGGATGGACTTGCCAAGCTGTTTCTCAAGCTAGGGATGCATGTTTGCACAAAATGGGTCAGCCAACTCTGGGTCTAGCTCACTGGGGTTGGAACTACAGGGCTATAACTGTGGCCAGGGTTATGAGAATGTGACTGTAGTGCTGGCTTGGAGGTGTGTTCACCTGGAGTGGGACTACTTGGCTATTTTTGTGGCTCAGAGTGTGGGTGCATGGCTGTTCGGCCTGTCTAGGGTTGTGTCTGCCATGGGTGAGTCCACAAGGTTGTTTTTCAGTTCCTGACCATGAGTGCAAGGCTACAGAACAGGCCTGGGGTGACAGTCTTCTGAGGCAAGGCCCACAAACCTGTTTCTCAGGCCCAGGGCACTGGCACATGACTGCTTGGCCAGCCCAAGGGCATGTCTACTGGGAGCAGATCTGTTGAACTATTTCTCAGGCCCTGGGCATGGGTGTTGGGCTACTAAGCAGGCCTGGGGGCCATGTCTTGTGGGCGTGAGTCCACCGGGATGTTTCTCAAGCCCTAGACATAGGTACCTGGCTGTCTGGTCAGCCCAGGGGCATGTCAGCTGCTCAGCACCTCAGTGGCTCTTCTGCTTGAGGGAGGGCATGCAGTAGTTTGGCTGGCTCAATAGAGGGTTCTCCCTAGGTGAGTCTGCCAGACAACTTCCCTGTCTGGAAGTGTAGGTGAGCAGGGCACACTCCAGTAGTGACTCTGGTCTTAAGATGGCTCTATGGTTCCACAGCTTGGCTCACTGGTGGTGGGTGGAAGTGTGGAGTGACACCTTGTGCTCCTGGTCCTGGGCAATGCATCTGTGTGAATTCCTGACAGCTTCCAAAACTGGGCTCTGGGGTTGCGAGGACTATGGGATTCTACTATTACAAGCACTGCAGGTGTTTGTGGTGGCAGTGAGGGCTGGTGGGGTTTTTTGATTACCTTTTCTCCACAAGGGGATGTCCCTCCTGACTCTGAGCTGGTCCAGGTGAGGAAGACAAGGCTATAGAGGCTGGGCACCTCTACATTGTCCTCCTGGCCTTCCAATCACCACAGACGCCCCTCCCCCAACCCTGCTACGCTGCACTCCATTGCTCTCCCTTTAACACTCCGGTCGAATCTTAGCTGTTTATTTGTTGCCTTGTTCTTTTTTGTGGAGGTTGTGGGGATGAGCACCAGGCATCTCTAGTCAGCCATCTTGTTGACATCACTCTTTTCTGAATCTTGAATTTAATTTATTCTCTGCCCAGTTATTCAACATAGATGCCATCAAGGTCTTCTTGATGATATTAAAGCAAACAAAAAGGACTATGTCTATGGGATAGCCCTCATCTCACTCATGGTTCAATATCCAGGTCTCCTGTCTGGTGCTAAGAAACACATGCAATAAAGTAAGAGTATATTCAAAGTGGGGTGCTGGGGGGAGCTGTAGGGCAGGAGAAAGAACATAGAAGTTTTCTATTTGGTAAAAACAAGCATATCACTGTTCAAAGATTGTACAGAACTAGAAAATATGCATAAGCCAGAATTTCTGTCCATCTCTGTATCTTCATCACCTCCTCCTGTTGCTGGCTTTTTGCAGCATGCCCTGAGCCTCGTTGCTGATTTGGAAATCCTATGAAGTCATTAGCCTGTGAACTGGCAGAAGACATGAAGAAGAGGAACTTCAACTCTTCCGTAAACTTTAGTGTGTGTTCCTCTTTTTAAATGACTTGGAGGCCAGGTGCGGTGGCTCACGCCTGTAATCCCAGCACTTTGGGAGGCTGAGGCGGGTGGATCACGATGTCAGGAGATCGAGACCATCCTGGCTAACACGGTGAAACCCCGTCTCTACTAAAAATACAAAAAATGAGCCAGGCGTGGTGGCGGGCGCCTGTAGTCCCGGCTACTCAGGAGGCTGAGGCAGGAGAATGGCCTGAATCCGGGAGGCGGAGCTTGCAGTGAGTGGAGATCTCACTACTGCACTCCAGTCTTGGCAACAGAGAGACTCTGTCTCAGGAAAAAAAAAAAAAAGAAAAAACACCTGGAAAATTAACACTTGACAATCTTTGGTGGTGTGACTATGTACTTTTCCTGCTAATCTATAGGCTTCACAAGATCAGGTACTTTGTCCTTTACCTATCTAATCCCCAGCAGTGCCTGGTGCTCCTGGGCTCTCTAACCTTCTTGATCTTCTAAACTCTGCTAGTCTTCAGTCCTTAATTAGCATAACCATTTCCAAGTTCAGGATCCTAAATTTTAAATCTTGCAGGGGGCTGGGATCAGCTTCCCTCACTTTTATTTCTCAATTCAATCTCTAGTATCCTCATCCAATTTCTGGCTTAAACAATTTGCTTCTATATGAATGAACCTTAAATAAATATCTCCACACAACCATTTAAATTAATTCCTGTGCATATCCTTTGTCAAGTCAGTGATCATTGCTTACATATGTAAAAAGAAAAAAAAAAGTTGATTACTTCTTTTATTCTTAGGTTGAAATGTAAGCAGATCTTATAGGAAGGAGATGTCGATTTTAGTACTAGCCTTTTAAGTAATTTCCTGCCTTCCTTTACACTAGCTATTAATATCTTGGACCCTCAGTTTTCTTGGCTGTAAAATATGGCAGTTGAACTAAATAATTTCTTCAGCAATGCCAAGTTTTAAGATGCTATAATATTTTATTGATTACAAGAATTTAACTTCATTTAATTGGTTCAAAGAACTACTATCAGAATTTCTCTAAAATAATATTAAATTTTATTTGTCCTATTATTTTTCAGACTTTTTTGCTCTTTACATTGGATATTTTTAGTGATAAAATATTTTACACATGCAAAAAAGTAAAGAGAATCATACAACAGACACTTGTATCATGTATGATAATGTACCTGGCACACAGTAGGTGAATAGTAAGTACTCTTGAAATGAAAGAATGATCTGGACCATCATCAGAGATAACTACAGTTGCTGTAAAATAGCTGTGATTTTCCCAGAATGGCCAGCAGAGGGCGGACTGGCACATTGACAAAACTGACCCTTGATTTAGGTAAATTACCTTGGTGTCTTAGCTCCCCTGGTACAACTCAATTATTGTGAAATTGCTTAGCACATATCCAACAGTTGATCTATGTACCCCTTGTTAACCATATTAAATGAACACAATTACATGTTCACAAATTGTTCAGAGACTTCAAAGTCAATGCATTGTCAAATAACAGTTTGGAAAATTTGCGGTACTTAAACCACCTATCTAGATCACTCTAAATCTCCTTAAATCTTCTTTGTCAGTTGTAGTTATATTTCTAAACCTTGTCATTAGGAGTAGCAGAGTGATGGTCTGAATTAATTATCGAAGTTGCTGAATTTTTTGTTTCACTAGTTAAATATTGTAATTTCTCTCTCTTGATAACAGAATATATACCCCCCCCCACACACACGCATATCCATTCTTTTTGCCCAGAGGAAGCCACTGTTAATAGTTTCTTGAATCTTTTTTGAAATTTCATATGCACATATAACCATAGATATATAGGGGTTTTTTAACCATAAATGGGATCACAAATGCATGCAGTCCTATAATGTAATTTTTTAAAATAAGCACGTAATCACCCACAATATAACTGTGTTAACTAGTAGAGATCTTGGCAGAGAGCAAAAGTCCTAAATGTTTCTAGTCTGATTACTAGGAATCCATTTGGCCCAGCCAACACGCTCAATCCTTTGTTGTCTCTTGTGTATAGATACGTGTTTTTGGTGGGAAGTCATAAAAATAACCCCTGAATCTTGGTTATCCTATACTTTGTGCCTCTGCATATGCAGGTGGAGGATTACCACAACAACCAGATGCAGCTGTAAGAAAATAGGCTTGCTCTGTAGTGTGGCTGAGCACCACAGCCAGATCAAAGCCAGAATTTCCAGTGTCAATCATGAGGATTCTCTTTCCCATAAATCCCTCTAAATTGTACATTTCTTGCTGAGGAAATATTTGCCTTTGAATTTCTCAATCTCTATTTAAGGAAAATAAATGGGAAATAATGGTTTAGATTCAGGAAATGCAAGGGTTACTTTAGCTTTTGCATGGCATTTGTACAGTCTAATAGTAAACCCACTTTATTACTAGAATTTATATATAGTACCATGTTCAACTTCTTTTACACTGGTCCTCTGTGTCAGGGATCCATAATCTGTGGGCCATGGACTGGTACTGGTCTGTGGCCTGTTAGGAACTGGGCCGCACAGCAGGAGGTAAGTGGTGGACTAGCAAGCAAAGCTTCATCTGTATTTACAGCCACTGCCCATTGCTTGAATTACTGCCTGAGCTTTGCCTCCTGTCAGATCAGTGGCGGCATTGGATTCTCATAGGAGTGCAAATGCTATTGTGAACTGCGCATGTGAAGGATCTAGGTTGCGTGCTCCTTATGAGAATCTAGTATCTAATGATCTGTTACTTTTTCCTATCCCTTGAGATGGGACCATCTAGTTGCAGGAAAACAAGCTCAGGGCTCCCACTGATTCTACCTGATGGTGAATTGTACAATCATTTCATTATATATTACCATGTAATAATAATAGAAATAAAGCACACAATAAATGTAATGCATTTGAATCTTCCCAAAATCATCCCCACCCCACCCCACTCTGTGGAAAAATTGTCTTCCACAAAACTGGTCCCTGGTGCCAAAAAGGTTGGAGAGAACCGCTCTGTTACACCAACATTAACTGATACTAACAGAAATCTTATTTACCACAGTAAACACATGAAGTTATTTTATATACATTTTCACAGAGCAAGTTCATTTTGGTAATACCCAAATCCATATAGCGTACTATGTTTCTTCTATGATTATCATCATGGACTCTCAAAATTGGAAAATGAGTCCATCTGGTCCAATTTTACATTATATATTAACAGAGCCTTGCTATGCACAAGGCTCTGCTAATAGATACCTCCATTGAAAACTATTAATCACAGACCAGCAGTAGCAGCAGCAACAGCACCAGGGAACTCAGGCAAGGGTAAATTAAATTCAGAGGACCCACTTCACACACGTTGAATTGGAATTTTGGGGAGTTGGAACTAACAATCTGATTTAACAGGACTTTGGATGATTCTTGTCATACTAAAGTTTGAGAACCATTGCTCTATAAACTCCTCATTTATGATCACTAGTTTCTGCTTAAATACTTCCTTAATTAGGAAATCTACTGCTTTACAAGACAGACCATTGCATTTTAGAACATCACTTCTTGTTGGAAAATCCCTTCTTATTTAGATCCAAGTCTACCTTCCTGGAGCCTCTATGTACCACTTGTTTTGCTCAACAAGAACACAAACAGTGTTGACTCCATCTTCTATGTGATGGTGAGTTGTGGTCAAACACAGCTATCCTGTTCCTCTTCCTCCCTCCATGAGTGTCCTCCTCCCCCAATGAATGTCCTTTTCAGGATAAATAACTTTAGTGGCTTTTAAACGTTCACCAAGCTGCATTTATCTCTTTAATATTCTTATTGTTCTCCTTTAATGATGTTCCATTTTGTCACCATTCCTTGGAAGTGAAACACTTCAAAGAGCACAATAAAAAATAAATAAATAAAAAATTTTAAAATAAATTTAAAATGAGAACAAAAGATAATCCTTTAAGTGTGGTCTGACAACAGAGGGTAAAACAAATAGATACCTCTGTTAAAAAGTAAATGCTATTATTGGTTTGGGATTGGACATTCTGATTATAACAGGCTTTTTCCTTTATAAAACTGAAATATCTACAGAAGTCAGGTTTTCTTCTAAAAGGAGTTATTTATTTGGGTTAGTGACTTATTGTTGGACATTTTCAAGATAATTTTAAATTTGTTTTACTTAACCACAAACCATTATAAAGGAGAGGCATTTCCTTCGCTTTGCATAAATTATCCCTCCACCATTAGGATTCCCCGAGATAGGAAAGTTACATACCTGGGAAAAACCGTGGTGGTAAATGAGGGTCAGTCTGATGACCACTGCAGCCCATGACTGTGCCAAAGACAGATGACCTTTGCTTCCCCTCAGCCTCACCACAATGTTTCATTGGCCAGTGCAAGAGAAACCAGGATGCTTCCTCATACTGCACATCTTTACCTGAGAACCAAAGGACAAATATGGGTGTCACATGCCAGATCCTTCTACCTCCTTCTGAAACCAGAGGACTGGACTGGGACCAACAGAGATCATGCTGTTTAGTCCACAGATTTCAGGAAAAGTGAATTCTGAGGAATCTTTTTTTTTTAGATCTTCCTCTGTGTAAAATTCTTGCACAATTTTCACAAAAATTGTGAACTTTAAATGAGATTGTAAATCTCACCAAAGATTTTTACACATAGGAAGATCTAAAAAAAATGATTATTATTTTTTTCCTTTATAGCTGATGCTTGACTTTTTTTCCCTTAGTAATATAGCTTATAAAGCAGATATATATGCCAATACACCTTTGATTTTAAGTCTTTCAAATAGAAGACCATATGGATAAATTGACACATGAGAGATGGATAAATGTATGGACACATACATGTTCAACAGTTGTTGTTTTAGAGATTATGCCACAGAGTCATCAAATGCTGTCTAACATTAAATTAGATTTTCCTGTGAGTTGGTAAGCAACCTGTTGTGGGAAGTAATCAAGCAGGGACTAGATATCCATCTATCAGAAAAAATGAATTGCTAGAGAGATATGGCATAGCCTTTCCAAATTTAAGTTTCCATGAGTGTAGAGAAATAAGGATAATGGCTGTTAATGGTTAGTATTTACCTTAGGAAAGCCACCAGTCTAACTATTCTATTTGCACTAACTCATTTAATATAGAAAGAGATGCTTCCGAAAAGGGAATTTTAACAATAGTCTGACTTTCTGCAAAGAAAATGCCAAGTGACAAAGTTATATTGTTGATATACGCACATATTCACAAAAGACCACTATATAGGGAATAAGCTTTTGCAAATAAACACAGTATTGCCTCCAAATCAGTGACTTATTGTTAAACTTCCCAATTTCTTTCGCCCTTAGCACTTTGCCTTCTAACTCCTGTATCTCTTGCCTTCATTTAGTTGCCCAGTAGGAAGGTTGGACCAAAGTGTTTTCTTAGACCTCCAAACTAAAAGCCCTTTGCAGCCAAGAGTGGAGGAAAATAAATACATTTAGAAGGGAATTAAATCAACGCCAGCCTAGGAGGGTCAGCAGACCTGACAAAAGGTTTCCTTTCAGCTTACTTTTAAATATGACCTTCAGGAGGCTAGAGACTTGTGAGGGTTTGGGTGTTTAGTAATTTATATTGGCTTGTTCCCAAGCCCTGCCTTCCCTTAGTGATGTCCTAGACAGAGCGCTCTGCAAATTCCTCACACAGTCCTCCCTTTCTCTATGTAAGGTAGACTTTAATCTGACCTGGAGTTCACTTACATCAAATGCATTTTGCCATTTCTGTAGGATTTAATGGCACCAAAATTCTTCCCAAAACATGTTGATCCCCTACTCCATTGCTACGTCCTTCAGGAAGCAAGGGAAAGAGAGATTTGCTGAATGTCCACTCTGTCACTGATGACTAGGTTAGGTGTTCTCACATAGATCACCTATGAAGAACTGATGACTAATCTCTTTTTATAGATTAGGAAGCCGTGGCTCAGAGAGATTAGAGAGTTGTCCAAAGGGAGGATTCCAGCTGCAACTGTAGCCTTCTGCTCCAGGGCCCTCTCCCTGCCTCATGGTGCCCCATCGACACCTAGCCATGCCCACAGCACCTCCAAGACACCTGGTTCAGCATTCAGCACCCTCTGCCTTGTACTGTAATAATCTGTGCCCACGTCTTCTCTCCTTTACTGTCTTCTCTCCGAGGACCAGGAGTGGGTTGTGTTTATCCTTCTATTCCCCATAAGGAGCACAGTTTCTGGCTCACAGTGGGTTCTCGTTTTACAGTTGTTGAACTGCAGGTTCAATGTGCACTGGCATTCCATCAAAAGAGCATTAGGACTTACTTGGAATCTCCAGAGACTCTCAATGTGGTCACATTGTTCTAAGCAGGTGAGCTCCAGCCCTTCATCCCGGCAGTACTTAATGGCCTCAGACCACAGACCCCAGTAGCAATCATTGCTACTGTCTCTTCCACATTCCCCTTCATTATCTGGAGGAACAAAGACCATCATAAGTGCTGAAAATCCAAGTACATGAGAATGAATGACCACTCAATTAAAAAACCTCTATGTCAGCAAAGATTTCTAACTGTTTTTTTTTTTCAGGAATAATTCAATGTCCTAAAAATTGGGTTGGCTCCTGACTTTCACAATCTTTCCTTGGTGCAAAAAGTGATGATTCAGCCCCACTTGATTCTGAAGTCATCACTAACCTGGGAAGGGAGAATGTGTGCTGGAATAAATTTTAGGACATTGATTTTTTAAATCTATCCTTTACCATTGTTCATGTGGGTTATAGGCTCTCTAAGTATTGCATTAGGGAAGGATAAGACTGGGCAGGAGAGCAGGAGCCCTCACAAGTTCCCATCTTCCAGTTATTCTTGTTCCCAGAAGTCTCTAGGTCAGATGAAGGAAAGGGATTACAGGAAGAAACAGAGAAGTTGCAAATAAGCAGCAGGAAGAGAGGGGTTTCCTTTACACACACCCTATCTACCTGCCTCCTGAACCAAGCCCGTGTCTTTAGGCTCTGCTCTGCCCAGTCTTGCCTTCCTCTTCCACCACCATTTTTAAGGAAAGCTATTCTGTGCTTCGCCTCTGAACTTATATTGCCTCTATTTTTGAAAATGTACACAGATAAATCCCCAAAGGAATCATATTTGTTCAAAGCTTAGCTGTCTTCCTTGCATTTTACCAAGCTTTTACTTTCAGTGTGGTCCTTAGAAAAAGTAGATAGGGCCAGTATTACTGCAACCCCACTTTCCTGACAGCTCACTGAAGAACAGTCACTTGTTCAGAGAATGCAAGTACCAAATAGTGAAGCTAGGCCAAGTACATGGGCTGTTTGTTACATGCTTGGCATCTAACTAGAAGCACTTCTGGTAACTTGCTGCCATATTTCAAGGTACCCACCCACCCAAGCTTCCTTCTGGGGAATTCCTGTCCAGGTCCCCTAGTGTCCTAAGCAGCTGTGCTCTGGCCAGTGCGTTTTTTTTCCCAGCTCTTGTCTCAGCTGAGTGCTGGTGGTGAGCTCCTGATATGGTTTGGCTGGGTCCCTACCCAAATCTCATCGTGAATTCCCACATATTGTGGGAGGGACTCAGTGGGAGGTAATTGAATGATGCGGGCAGATCTTTCCCTGTACAAGCTGTCTCTTTGCCTGCTGCCATCCATGTGAGATATGCCTTTCACCTTCCACCATGATTGTGAGGCCTTCCCAGCCATATGGAACCGTAAGTCCAATAAACCTCTTTCTTTTGTAAATTGCCCAGTCTCAGGTATGTCTTTATCAGCAGTGCAAAAATGGACTAATACAGTAAATTGGTACCAGTACAGTGGGGTGCTGCTGAAAAGATACCCAAAAATGTGGAAGTGACTTTGGAACTAAGTAACAGGCAGAGGTTGGAACATTTTGGAAGGCTCAGAAGAAGACAAAAAATGTAGGACAGTTTCAAACTCCCTAGAGACTTGTTGAATGGCTTTGACCAAAATGCTGATAATGATATAGATAATGAAATCCAGGCTGAGGTGGTCTCAGATGGAGATGAAGAACTTGTTGGGAACTGGAGTAAAGGTGACTGTTGCTGTTTTAGTAAAGAGACTAGCAGCATTTTGTCCCTGCCCTAGAGATTTGTGGAACTTGGAACTTGAGAGAGATGATTTAGGGTATTTGGCAGAAGAAATTTCTAAGCAGCGAAGCATTCAAGATGTGACTTGGGTGTTGTTAAAAGCACTCAGTTTTAAAAGAGAAACAGAGTATAAAAGTTGGGAAAATTTGCAGCCTGACACTGCCATAGAAAAAAATATCCCATTTTCTGAGGAGAAATTCAAGCCAGCTGTAGAAATTTGCATAAGTAGCAAGGAGCCGAATGTTAATTACCAAGACAATGAGGAAAATGTCCCCAGCGCATGTCAGAGGGCTTCATGGTATCTCCTCCCATCACAGGCTCGGAGGCCTAGGAGGAAAATAGAGTTTTGTCTGCAGCCTGGCCCAGGCTCCCCATGCTGTGTGCAGCCTAGGGACTTGGTACCCTGCTTCCCAGCCACTCCATCCATGGATGAAAGGGGACAACATGGAGCTCAAGCTGTGGCTTCAGAGGGGTCAAGCCCCAAACCTCGGCAGCTTCCACATGGTATTGAGCCTGCAGGTGCACAGAAGTCAAGAATTTAGATTTGGGAACCTCAGTGTATGGAAATGCCTGGATGCCCAGGCAGAAGTTTGATGCAGAGGTGGGCCCCTCATGGAGAATCTCTGCTGGAGCAGTACAGAAGAGAAATGTGGAGTTGGAGCCCCCACACAGAGTCCCTACTGGGGCACTACCTAGTGGAGCTGTGAGAAGAGGGCCACGGTCTTCCAGACGCTAGAATAGTAGATCCACCAACAGCTTGCACCGTGCACCTGGAAAAGCCACAGATAATTCCAGCCCATGAAAGCAGCCAGGAAGGAAGCTGTACCCTGTAAAGTCACAGGGACAGAGCTGCCCAAGACCATGGGATCCCATTTCTTACATAAGTATGACCTGGATGTGAGACATGGAATCGAAAGAGATCATTTTGAAGCTTTAAGATTTGACTGCCTCACTGGATTTGAGACTTACCCAGGGCCTGTAGTCCCTTTGTTTTGGCAAATTTCTCCCATTTGGAATGGCTGTATTTACCCAATGCCTGTACCCCCCATTGTATCTAGGAAGTAACTAACTTGCTTTTTATTTTACAGGCTCGTAGGCAAAAGGGTCTTGCCTTGTCTCAGACGAGACTTTGGGTTGTGGACTTTTGAGTTAATGCTGAAATGAGTTAAGACTTTGGGAGATAGTTGCGAACTGTAAGACCAATAAGTTTCTTTTATAAATTGCCCAGACTTGGGTATGTCTTTATCAGCAGTGTGAAAACAGACAAATATAGCTCCTAACCCTTTAAGAGTTAGCAATGAGTGGGAGAGCCCAAAAGGAGAGTTACAAAGCTAGAGAGGAGGCAAGGGCAGCCTTTATGGGCCATGTGTAAGGTAAAATGAGAATGCCATCCAGCAGAGAGAGAGCAGAATGGTGTAGTCAAAGAAAAACAGAAAGGTAATGGTCCTAGTCCACGAGAAGGAAATACAGCATCCTTAGCTTTTCAGAACTGTTGTATTAAAGCCCTCTGTTTCTTCAAAATAACCCTAATTTTTTGAGCTAGCGAGTTGGAACTCTGTGCCATGATTTAGGTATAACCTGAGTGTCAGTGAGCTCAGAGTACAGAGCAGTGAACACTGCTACAGAGCCCCTCCTACAAAGGGTGCTGACTAAATAACGTGGAAGCCACCATCAGTGGGGCTTTACTGAGGTAGGAGCAGGGACTATGTGCAGGGCATATAATTAGTCTGAAATATTGGGTCCTTTCGTCATCACACTCCTCTTGGGATATTTATTACTTAGTGTTAAGCACATCTGTATAAGAGACCACCTGAGCAGGCTTAGTGTGAGCAACAAGGCTGTATATTCACTTGGGTACAAGTGGGCTGAGTCCAAGAAAGGAGTCAGCAAAGGGTGGTGGGAGGGGAACTGGTTTTATAGGTTTTGGGTAGGTAGTGGAAAGTTACAGTTAGGGGCAGTTTTTTTGGGCAGGGGAAGAATGTCACAAGGCGCATAGTCACGAGGTGCATAGTCACAAGGCACGATATCACAAGGTCGATTGATTAGTTACTGTAGGGCAGGAACACACCACAATGGTGGAATGTTGCAAGATAGGTTAATCAGTTAAGGCAGGAACTAGCTCTTTCTTCTTCTTTAGTGGTCCTCCTGGTGCTTCAGGCTTTGTGACTCCAGGAGGCCTGTATGTATGGGTCACAGGGGTCACAATGGCTCGACCATGGTGTAGGCTGTTCAAAAGACCCTACACTTAGTCCCTCGATGTTTTTAGGAAGTAGCATATTAAATATATCAACCTGTTGTTCAGCTCTATTGCTAACATAAAATTGTGTTTACATCTGTACTAAAATATTAATTGGCATGTTAAATTGTGATTTGTGTACGTATTTATCTCTCCACTAGACTGTGACCCCCAGATCATAAGGCTAGTTTACTTTTCTTTAAATACACTGTGCCTAATACTACTCTGTCCCTGCCATAGGGACCCAATAAATATGCAAGGAATGAGTGAATGAATAAATTAGTGTATTACCAAAGACAGTATACCTCAGTAAATGGCACTAAAATGTACTATTAAGGCAAGCAACGTGAAAATTTCTTCTTACTGATCTAAAGTTACATTCTCTACCTATACCCCAATGAAGAGAATAGGATAAATAAATAATATCTCGTACAATGAATACATATCACATCCTCTTTAAGTTGAATTTTGGGGATGACTTATTGAACCCCTATTGTATAATTTACATGTCATCTCATGGTGCAACATCACTGCTTGCTGGGCCATTGCCATGGAAGCCAATGTGGGTGGTGAGACCTGCCCAAAACCTTCCCAACACTTCGCCCAGGTGGTCTGCCCTTTGAATCATGACTGCCTCTACTGACTTTGCTTTATTGAGTGCCTCCAGTAAATTCAAGCAGCTTTCCAGAAACTGGATGCAGGGATTTTTCCCCTAAGAGCCAGAAGCATTGTGAAAGTAGTCATTTACACAGGAAAAAGGTCACTTAGATCAGAAAAAGCCTGCTGGGATTGGTTGGTCAGACCCAATTGTTGAGTTTCCAAGAATTTGTCAAGGCAGTTGCTCAATTCTTAAATGATATAAACTTACGAACCAATTCTATGAAAACCAAAGATAAGAAAAACTCAAAACCATTACTTCCTTATTACTACATTTTACTATTATCGACACTTACAAAGTTATTTCTATGTATTGTATTTGCATGATGGAACTACTGCATAATGATGTGCTACTGTGTAGCATCTCTTCCCAACTTTGTGTTCAACAAGTCATTTGGTAGCTTGAAACTGGCCTTGGTGGGAGTATTTACACCTTAGAACTCAGCAAACACTACAAATCAGGGCTATCCTCTGCCCCCAGAGCCTGTTGTTCATCATTTGCCAGCACACCACAGATGTGCCCTTGAATAAACTCAGCAATTTGAGCCATGCCTTTAAATGAGAATTAAACATTCAAATGAGGACAATGCTTTAGAATGCACAGTGGAGGATGCAGTAAACATCTGCTCAACATTCTCTAATCCTTGAGAAAAAAATTTCATAAAACTGCTGGAGCGGAAGCTCCCCTTCTTTGTGTTATGAAAGCCAGCATGTGTAGACCCTTACTGCCAGCAACACTCTCTCTCCTTGGGAAGCACTTTATGGGAACCAAGCTCAAAAGAGATTATGTCTCAACTGCATTTTAATACTCTGGCTGCAAACCTTTAATGAAAAAGGCAGAAAAGGTACATTAAAAGCCTCATATTGATCCGTCAGGCTTTTTATGCTCATAGACAACAAAAATGAAGTGGTAAAGCAAAGGCTGTTAACTTACTATGATAACAGCAGGACAAATAAACAGAAAAATGTTTTTTAAAAAGTGTAGGTATGAGCTTACATAAGCAGATTGCAAGAAAGTCACCACCCTTAAAAGGCCATCATTTATCAAAGCAATAAAAAAGTCACAATGATTTCAACCAGTATCTAGTGGTAGTAAAAGATACAGCCTTACAAATCAGATACTTCATACCCCAATGCAATTGCTAATATCTAATTCTCTTGAGACAGTTTGCATATTTTGAATTTAAATTAAACCAAGAAATCATTGCCAGAAATGTATGAGGTAATAAGATTTGTTTTTTGCCCAAAGTTAGGTCACAGTCCAACATACCAAGCCATAGATTACTTTTTTTCAGTCTGGGAGACTATATTGTAAAGAGGCGCGTTAAAATAAGACAGTAAATGCTTGCTTTTTTAAAAAAAATACATTTGCCAATAGCTACCATAATGAAATAAATGCTCACTCGGGTGCTATATCAAGTTCAATCACAGCCATCAGGTCAAACAGATACACACCTTAGCAGGTAATTCTTTCCTCTGGCCAACAACTTTCTCAGTTTTAATGATGCTCTGGACTCTGGAACTCAGCATCCTTACTTCTATGGATGCTCAAAAAAGTTGTTTCAGGTATTTCTTTGCAGACAGCAAGTCTTGTTTTCTTGAATCAGTTTCCTCTCTTTTTGCTAAAGCAATTTTTTTATGAGTTATTAAGTTGCTTATAAAACATTTATGAGCAAATAACCTCACTAATTCACATTAAAAAGAAAAAATCAATTTGCTAAGAGAGCAGCTGTGGTAAAACAAACACACACACACAATTTTTCAATCTCAAAAGAAAATGTGCTGGTCACTTTGCTCTTCTGTTTTTATCTCTTTTTAGCAGCAGCCTGGGAGAAAAATGTTGTGTGGTTGAGAGTTGCTTCTGGGTCAACCTGATTATTCAAAAAAACAAAGAAAGGTTGTTTTCCCTTTGCTCATGTTGATACTGTTCCTGCCCTCATTTCCAAAAAAGAGAGTAAACTCTTTCCTTACCTCCATTTTGGAAAAATATTTGCATAGAAATTTATCTTGCCTGATGAGCCTTTAGTCTTAGCTAGTGTGACGTTTCTACATTATATGAATTTCCATTGCTGAACCATTTTAGGAAAAATTAAAATATTTTCCTCAGTAAATACATGTAGTCATAGCCTCTTTGCAACATGCTAAATCAGCCTTTGATTCATTTTGATTTAAATTATAACATTTTGCGAAAAAATGAAAGTATAAGGTACATTCACAGGCTCTCAGAAAAATTTACATGCACCTTAGTAAGGAAATTTGACAACTCTCAAACTGGTCAATTGCTTCCTATCTTTCTACATATATCATCTTTGGAGGTATTTCTTTTGTTACTGCCTGTTCAGTAACCCTTTGATGGGTCCTTGTGGCCTGCAGAACAAAGTTGAAAATCTTCAATGTGGCATTCAAGGCCTTCCAAGACTTACTTCCAACTTTCTGACTTTCCTTCCCCTACATTTACCCACAGGTGACCTATGGTACTTTCTGTAAGCTAAGAACTGTGTTCAGCACTTCAAATTCATTAACTCATTCATATCTCATGAAAACCCTAGGAAGTAGATGCTATTATCACCATACAGAATAAGAAAGTGAGGCCCAGCAAGACTAAATAACTTGCCCAAGGTCACAGAAGAGGTCAGTGGTAGAGCCTAAAACTGCAGTGTTCTTGTGGCAGTGTTCATGCTCTAACCACTACTCCTTACCTCTCCTGTGTTCCAGATACCTGTAGATCCCACTTTGCTCTTGCTCAGGCTATCGCTTTGGTTTGAAATTCCACTTCTCCTGCAACTACCACCCTGCCTTCAGGAGCCAGCTCAAATGCTACTGCCTCCCATAAGCCTTCCCCAGTCCCTGCCAGCCCCACCTCCTATCAGAATTTTCCTCCCTCCTCTGCCTCTTAAAGCATTTTACTCCTCTGCTCAGAAAAAAATTTTAAAGAGTCATTCACTTCCACAGTGTCTTGAGGCCAGTGCCTATTTCCTCTTTGTATGTATTCCCCACAAAGACCTTCCACAGAATCAACGTAATCAATAGATTACATCGTGTTCAATAGATTTTGCTGAGTTTAATTGAACATGGCAGCTTCCTGAATGGTAATCCCTTTCTTAACTACATTGAGCAGGGGGCAGAAAAATCCAGGAAAAATCTGTACACAGGATGAAGGCCTTGGGGGAAAACTGGTTCATGCTGGGAGGCTGTGTGGTTAATGATGGAAGGTCTTTTTAGTTGGACAATCTGCATCCTGATCCAGGCTCCTCCTCTTCTTAGTTGAATGGTTTTGGGCACATTCTTTAATCTCTCTTAGCCTCACTAAGATCATTAATAAAATGTGGGTACTCACACATGACCCCATTCTAGATAAATGGCAGCCATTTTCATTATGTACACATTTGATCTCTGGTGACATCTACCATCTTCTCCACCTCATCAAATAGCACTATCGTCCCTTGAAGTGCTTCACCCAAAACTAGAAGCCTTCCAGGATTCCTTTGACTCCTTCACCCCTCATAATCAATATGACAGGAAATCATAACTAATATGACAGGAAATCATATTGACTCTGCCTCCTGAAAATATCTAACATTTTTCCATTTCTCTACATCACTGCTGCCGTCACCTTAGTCTAAACCACCACTATCATCTTCTTGCCTGGGTTTCTGTGATGACTTATAAACAGTTCTTCCTGATCCACTTTATTTCCTTCAGTCTATTCTTCACACAGTATTTAGTCATCTTTTAAAAATGTAAATTAGATCACATCACTCCCTCGTTGAAACCACCCAATGGCTTCACATCATGCACAGAATAAAATCCAGCCCCTGCATGATCTGGCCCCTGCTATCACTCTGACCTCTCATACCACTCTTCTCATTCTTCTTCCTAGCCTACTTGCTTTCTTACTGTTCCTCAAACATACTGGGCTCATTTACATTGTCAAAAGCCCACTGGTTTTCTTACTGTTCCTCAAGCACACCTTCATACAATCTTGCCTAGAAAGCTTTTCCTTCTGGATTTGACATAGACAACTCCTATTTATTCAGCCTTCAACTTAAATGTCTATCTACCAATCTATATATATGTATATATTTGTGGATATAACACACAAGGACACATGCACACACACACACACACACACACATACACACACACACACAGTTTTTTTTTTATCTGTTTGCCCACTAAAATTTAAGTTCTATAAGAGCAGGAACTTGGTTTCCCTCATTAAAAACTATAATCCTACAAGGGAAACTATTACCTGGCATATAGCATATGCTAAATACATGCTAAATAAATGAATATTTGTTGACCTGAATAATAAGAAAACACATTAATATATAACAACTATAAAATATATTCATATATTAAACAAACATTTATAAAGCACCTACCATATACCAGATACTGTGTTAAGTAATGAGGAATCAAAAGTAAAGCACAATTTCATCCCTTCATGGGGTGAGCTTACAGTCTTATATTAAGTTTCATTATGGATATTGGGACCTTTGTATAATAAGGAAAAAATATCTTTATATTACTTTCATGTTTCTTTATCTTTCCAGTCCTTATTGTCCACATGGCCTAGTGAGAAGGTGGGTACTGTAACAGGATATATGCAGTCTTTAGAGTTTTATGGGCCTGGGTTCAAATCTCAATCTTCCCCCAACCAGCTATGTGTATATTAAAAACTCATATAACCTCTTTGGGTCTTCTCACTTCATCTACAATAAAAGAAATGGAGATTTCAACAAGATGGAAGAATAGAAAGCCCTTGACTCTTCTTCCTCCCACAGACACACCAATTCAACAGCAACACAAGGATCAATTCCCTTTAAGGAAATCTAAAAACTAGTTGAAAGGCTCCTGCAGTCTGGGCAAGTGAAAAATCAATCACAATAAAACTGGTAGGAAAAGTGGACACACCTTGTTGCCATGTCCCTATCCCCATCACAGTTCCATATGATCTGGAGGGAACCTCTAGCTCCCAGCTCTTCCCTGAGCAGCAAAGGAGATAACACCATGTATTTAGCATCCCATTTTTTTTTTTTCTGGTGCTACCAAAGGAATTGGATTTTATCTTGCCTGTTTCAGAATGCTGATGAGTCCTAGCATATGCTACACTCTTGGGCACTATGAGGAACAAAGTGGAGGTTTGAACAAGTGTGTAGGCATTCACTGCAGCTCCTCCTCACAGCACAGAGAAAGCAAGTTAGAACACAATCTCACATCTTCTTCCTGGGGAGAGAAAGAGTTAGACCATACAACCAGCATTCCAACTTTTTAAGGGCCTAGCCAAAGGATTGGTTTGTGTCCCACCTGTCTCGGAGTGCTAATGGGACTTGGCACTCTCCACACACCTGGCCACTGCTAAGAAAAAAGATGTCTGTTTGGACTAGCATGAAAATTTGAGAGGCCCATAGAAGCTCTGGCCAGGTTGACTGGTGAACGTCTTCTCCAAATAAGGCCAATTTGTAAAGACTGTAACAGGTGGCAGATTTTTTTACTTTAATGTGTAGATTTCAACACAACAAGTTAAGGAAAATAAAGAAACAAGAAAACACATTCCAAACAAATGAGCAAGATAAAACTCCAAAACCTAATGAAATGGAGATATATAAATTACCTGACAGAGAATTCAAAATAACCATAATAAAAATGTTCAATGAGCTCAGGAGAACAATACACAAAGACAGTGAGAATTTAAAATAAAGTGATGGAAAAATTTTAAAATAATCACAGAGAAATATTGGAGCTGAATAACATAATAACTGAACTGAAACATTCAAAAGAGGGACTCAATAGCAGACAAGAGCAAGCAGAAAAAGGAATCAGCAAACAAGTGAGTTGAAATTATCCACTCAGAGGAGCAAAAAGAAAAAAAAACTTAAGGGATTTATGGGGCACCATCAAGCAAACCAAATACACCTTATGGGAATCTCAGAGGAAAAGAAAGCAAACACCCAAGAGTTTATTCAAAGAAACAGTAGCTGAAAACATTCCAAATCTGAGGAAGGAATTAATATCTAGATCAAGGAACCCAAAGAAATCCACACTGATACATTTTGATCACACATAAGGAAAAATTAAAAAGAAAAAAAATCCACACTGAGACATTCGAATTGACATAAATCAAAGACTAAGAAAGAATCTTGAAAGCAACAAGAGGAAAGTGATTTGTCGCATAAAAGGGAACCCTTACAAGACTCTCAGTAAATTTTTCCAGCAGAAACCTTGCAGGTCAGAAGGGTGTGAAATGACATTGAAAATGCTGAAAGATTGAAACTCCTACCAAAAATTAGTATAATGGCAAAACTATCCTTCAGAAATGAAGACTAGGTAAAGACTTTCCCAGATAAACAAAGGTTGAGGGAATTTGTTATTACTAGATTTGCCTTATGAGAAATACTAGATGGAGTTCTTTGACTTGAAAGAATGCTAAACACAAACACAATAACATAAGAGAGTATAAAACTCATTGGTAAAGGCAAATATATAGACAAATAAAATACTATATTACTGTAATGGTGGGATAAATCACTTTTAATTCTGATACACAATTTAAAAGAAAATATATAGTATATTATATATACTATATAATATATACTATAGTGTATATAATATATACTATATATTATATATTATACTATATATTATATATAATATATACTATGTATTATATATTAATATATACTATAGTATATATAACATAGTATATACTATACTATAATATAACTTAAAAATATGTGAATAAATATACAATATAAGTAGCTATAAATGACCACATCAGTAACATAAAGTATAGAGAAGGAGTAAAAGTGTCAAGTGTTTGTATGTAATTATGTAATTGAAGTTTAAGTGTTATAAACTTCAAATAGACTGTTATATGTTAGGTAAGCCCCATAGTAACCACAAAGAAAATATCTATAGAAGTCACAGAAAAGTAGATGATAAAAGAATCAAAGAATATCAATACAAAAACCTCAATAAAACACAAAGAAAGATGGCAAGAAGAAAAAAGAGGCAAAATAACTACAAGACAAATAGAAAATAATAAGCAAAACAGCAATCATAAAGCTAACCATATCAATAATTGCTTTAGATGTAGATGGATTAAACTCCCCAACCAAAAGACAGAGAGTGGCTAAACAGATTTTAAAGAAACAAAATCAACTATGTGTTGTCTATAAGAGACTCACTTTAGATTTAAGGACACACATACACTGAAAGTAAAGGGATAGAAAAAGTTATTCCATGTGAATGATAACCAAAAAAGAACAGGGATGGACTTACTTATTTAGGACAAAACAGATTTTAAGTCAAAAACTGCCACAAGAGAAAAAGAGAATATCATGTAGTAATAAAAGAATTAATCCACCAGAAAGGTATAACAATCATAAATATATATGCTACAACATCAGAGCACCTAAATAGATAAAGCAAACACTGACAGACCTGAAGGGTAAAATAGACAGCAATACAATGATATTAGGAGACTGCAATACCCCACTTTCCGTAATAAATAGAACAAGCAGACAGAAAAGCAACAAAGAAACAATGAACTTGAACAACACAGTAGACAAAAGTGGACCTAATAGGCATTTATGGACCATTTAACTCAACAACGTAGAATATACATTTTTCTAAAGTGCACACAGAAAATTCTCCAAGATAGATCATACTAGGTCATAAAACAAGTCTTAACAAATTTAAGAAAGTTCAAATCACACAAAGTATATTTTCCTACCACAGTAAAATAAAACTAGAAATAATAGCTGAAGAAAAATGGACAAAAGTCACAAAAATGTGGAAATGAAACAACAGTTTTTAAAATAACCAATAGGTCAAAGAAGAAATCAAAGAGAAATCAGAAAATACCTTGAGACAAATGAAAATAAGCACACACTATACAACAACTTATGGGATACAGCAAAAGCAGTACTACAAGGAAATTTTACAGTGATAAATGCCTACGTTATAAAGGAAGGATCTCAAAAACACAACTTAACTTTATACCTCAAGGAATTAGAAAAAGAACAAACTAAACCAAAAGTTAGCAGAAGGAAGTAAATAATAAAGATTAGAAGTAAACAAAATAGAAAACAGAAAAACAACAGAAAAAGAAACAATGAAACAGTTGGATTTTTGAAAAGGTAAAAACATTAACAAACCTATAGCTAGACTAACTAAGAAAAAATGAGGTGACTCAAATAAAATAAGTAATGAAAGAGAAGATATTACAATGAAAGCCACAGAAATAAAAAGGATCATAATATTCTACTATGAACAATTACATATCAATGAACCAGTTAACCTGAAAGAAATGGATAAATTCCTGGAATCATACAACCTACTAAGACTTAATCATGAAGAAATAAAAAATCTGAATAGACTGAATCATTAATAAAAAACCTCCCAAGATGGAAAAGCCCAACATCCAATGACTTCTTTGGCGAGTTCTATCAAACATTTGAAGAATTAAAGCCAATTCAACTCAAACTCTTCCAAAAGATCAAAGAGGAAGGAATACTTATTACTATAGTTTTATGAAGTCAGTGTTACCCCAAAACCAAAGCCAGACAGAGATACTATGAGGTAAGAAGAGTACAGTCCAATATCTCTGGTTAATATGCATGCAAAAATCCTCAACAAAATACTAGCAAACTGAATTCAACAAAATATTAAAAGGACCATTCACCATAATCAAGTGGGACTCAAGGATGGATGGTTCAACATATACAAATCAATGAATATAATACACCACATAAAGAGAATGAAGAATAAAAGCCATATGATCACACAATGAGGAAAAGTCTGTCCCTTCAATAAATGGTATTGGGAAAACTGGAAATTCACATGCAGAGGGATGAAAATGGACCCTTATCTCACCCTTTATACAGAAGCAACTCAAATGGATTAAAGAATTAAATGTAAGACCTGAAATTAAACTACTAGGAGAAAACATAAGGGAAAAGCTCCACGACATTGGTCTAGATAGTGATTTTTTGGATAAAACCCTGAAGTACAGACAATACAAGCAAAAATAGACAATTGGGATTTTATCAAACTATTAAGCTTCTGCACAGCAGAAGAAACAATAGAGTGAAGAGACAACCAACAGATTGGGAGAAGATATCTGCAAATCATACATCAGATAAAGGGCTAATATCCAAAATATACAAGGAACTCAAACTATTCAATAACAGGAAAACAACCCTATTTTAAAAGAGACAAAGACCTGAATAGTAATTTCTCAAAAGATGACATACAAATGGCCAACAGATATATGAAAAAATACTTAAGAACTCAAATTATCAGAGAAATGCAAATTAAAACCACAGTGAGAGATCACACCTGTTTGATTGGCTATGAGTATCATTAGAAAGACAAAAGATAAGTATTGGCAAGGATGTGAAGAAAAGAGAATCCTTGTACACTGTTGGTGGAAATGTAAATTAGTACAGCCATATTGGAAAACAGTATGGAGATTCCTCAAAAAACTAAAAATGGAATTACCCAGTGATCCAGCAATTTCACTTCTAGGCCATATACCCAAAGGAACTGTAATCAGTATGTTAAAGAGATGCCTGCACTCTCATGTTTATTGCAGCACACAATAGCCAAGATATGAAACAACAAAAGTGCCCACAACAGATGAATGGATTTAAAAAGTGTGCTATACGGCTGGGCATGGTGGCTCATGCCTGTAATTCCATTACTCTGGGAGGCTGAGGTAGGTGGATCACTTGAGGTCAGGAGTTAGAGACTGGCCTAGCCAACATGATAAAAGCCCGTCTCTACTAAAAATATAAAAATTAGCCAGGCGAGGTGCCATGTGCCTGTAGTCCCAGCTACTAGGGAAGCTGAGGCAGGAGGATCACCTGAGCCTGGAAGGCAGAGATTGCAGTGAGCTGAAATCATACCACTGACTACAGCCTGGTTGACAAGAGCAAAATTTTGTCTCAAAGAAAAAAAAGAGTGTTATAAATACATAATGAAATACTATTGGGCCTTCAGAAACAGGAAATCCTGTCATTTGCATTTGCAGCAACATGAATGAACCTAGAAGACATTATGCTAAGTGAAATAAGCCAGGCACAGAGGGACAAATATTGCATAATCTCACTTATATGTGGAATCTAAAAAGGCTGAATACATAGAAGTAGAGAGTGAAATGCTGGTAACTAGAGCCTGGTAGGAGTGGGGGAGTAGGCAGGGAAAAGGGAAATGTGGGTCAATGAGTACAAAATTTCAGCTAGGTAGGAGGAATAAGTTCTGGTGATCTATTGGTGATGATAATTATAATTAATAGTGTATATTTCAATAAATAAATATAATTATTAGTCAATTAAAAATTAAAAAACTTAAAAATGTATCTTCTCAAAAGTCTTATTTTTGAGTAGCATTATAGCCTACTGGTTAAGTACACAGGACCCCAAGTCCAGACTACCTTTGTTGGATTACCAAATGTGTAAATATGAATAAGCTATTTAACTTCCCTGTGCCTCAGTTTCCCCTCAGCAAATGATGGGACCAATAGTATCTCATAAAATTGTTCTAAATGTGAAATGAGGATGCTGACATAGTTTGCATGTTTCTAAATTATGTCATGTTGAAATGTGACCCACATTGTTAAAGGCGAGGCCTAGTGGGAGATGTTTGGGTCATGGGGTTGGGTTCCTCATGAACGGCTTGGTGCCACCCCCTTGGTGATGAGTGAGTTCTCAATCTGTGAGTTCACACAAGAACTGGTTGTTTAAAAGAGCCTGGCATCTCCCTTGCTCCCCTTCTCACCATGTGACACACGTTCTCCCCATTCACCTTCCTCTAAGATTGGAAGCTTCCTTCGGCCCGCATCAGAAGCAGATGCTGGCGCCATGCTTCTTGTACAGCCTGCAGAACCATAAGTCAAATAGACCTCTTTTTAAAATAAATTACCCTGCCTCAGACATTCCTTTATATATACATGTGAATATATATGTGAATCGTTTAGAAGAGTAGTAAGCACACAGTAAGCACTCAATAAAGGTTAGCTATTCCTCCTGTTACTCTTTGCTCTCCTAACAAATCACTCAAATTTAATAGCATAAAGCAGTAATCATTCAGTTATGCTTCCAGGTCTATGGATCAGGGACTTGCAAAGTGAATAATAGGGAAGGCTGATCTCTGCTCCACAATGTCTGAAGGCTTAGCTAGGAAAGCCTAGTCTTAGAGCCTAGGAGTGACTCTACAGCTGTGTGCTGGGATCCTTTGAGGGTTTATTTCACGGTTCTGGGGGTTGAAGATGGTTGTTGACTGGGAACTCCACAGAGGCTATTGACCCAAATACCTATAAGGAGCCTTTCCATATGGCTTCATGGCTTTCTCCCAGCATGGGAGAAAGTTGCCACAAGTCAGTGTCCCAAAAGTCAGGAATCAGAGGCTGTGAGTTTCCTAAGGCCTGCACCCAGAATTTGGCCCAGGATCACTTTCTCTGTATTCTTCTGGTCAAAGGAGTCACAAAGCCCTCCCAAGTTCAAGGGGAAGGGACACAGACCTCACTACCTAATGGACAGAATGTCAATGTCATGCTGTACAAGAGCATATGGGTTGGGTGTATTGTTATGGCTATCTCTGGAAAATACAATCAGTCATAGCTATTACTGTTAATATGATGCCCTACTAGTCATGAAAAACATTTTAGCTCTAAGGGATGCCCTCTCCAGTGCCTAAAAATTGAGGTAAAATATAGGAGAAGAAGGCAAGAGAGGAGAGGCATTAGCCATTTATATATCATCACAAATTAGACATTATTCAGTCAACTGCTTTAGTTTAACAAGTGACAAAATTAGGTTAAGAGAGGTGAAGTGAGTTGCCCAAAATCATCCTGCTGGCAGAAGCACTGGGATATTTTGTTTCTGATACACCACAATACCTGGAAGAACAACAAAATGTAGTTCAAAGGGGAATAAACAGGGAGATGATGAAGAGAGAAAAGGTGAACTAGAGAAGGAAACGGGCAGGAAGACAGAGAAATAATTGCCAGCAACTGCCTATGAGACTCCAGTAGTCTTTGGATGCGTTCCCATACTTGATTTTAAACTGCAGAGCTGCTGGGAAACCTTAAGATCTTGAATAGTGTTGGCAAAACCCCTTGGATCTTTTGGATGATTTCTGCTCCTCCCTAACCCTGAGGATAAACTCTGGGCTGGAGAGTAAGAGGTGGCTGGAAATCTACCAAGTCCTAACTACAGCCGATATCTCTTTCTCCCTGTTATCTTGTTTACCTGGTTGCTTGGGACCAAACTTCCACCTCTCATGTCATTTTAACTCTCCTCTAAATTCAGTCCCCACTTCACCCTCCTCCAAGTGGATTTCTTCCCATGCCTCTCAGTGTGACTCTGGTCATGTAGTATGACATTGCTTTGAGGTCCCGTTTAATCTGGTGTTTGGTCTCAGATTAGAACTCTAGAAACAGCTCATTTTGAAGTCTGGTGTTTTTCAAAGACCCTGTGTGTGGTGGAAACAACATCCACTGGAATCTCAAGGCTGGAAGGCCCTTCACCAACCCAGCACCCCTGCCTTCATGTAGTTCTGCCCAACCACAGAGAACAGCACTACTCTAAAGGCAACCTCGGAAAGTTCACTTTTCTTTTACAGTTAATGGGAAACCCCTAACCTTCCTATTGGGAAGGGCTTCTTTGTATCTAGCTCAATTATGTCCAGTTACTAAGTAATCCTGTTTCTCCTTTTGGTATACTCAATGGTGCTTGAGACCAGCAGCCATAAGAGCTAAATACAATAGGCATTCTTGTAATGAATAGAGCAGGTCTTCCCTCATTTTTCTTGAAAATATAATAATTGTTATATTTAAAGTTCTTATTTTTATTACTTCATCAAGCATTTACCAATCATTGCCATGTTCATTGGGAATACAAATATATATAAGGTACAATCTCTGCCCTCACAGAGTTTACAGTCTAGTACAGAGATTATAAGCTTAGAATTCATGGACTAGACTCAAGGAGTCTATGAACCCCCAAAATTACATGCAAAGCTTTGAGGGGTATGCGCATTTTTCTGATATAAATCTCTTTTACCAGATTCTGTTCAGGAACCATGACACAAAAGATGAAGAACTACTGAGATGCAGACATTCAAGCAAAGGTCACATTCCTGATCACAGACAAAGGGAGAGGGGGAGAGGGCTACTGTGTATCATCTCAATAGAGATGAGTTTAGTATCCGGTCCAGGTGGGACTGTAGAGGGGACGTATTATTGTTCACAACTAGTTGGCGGGTGTCTGGTCATGGCTACTGGGATAGGGAGGGAGGTCAATCAGACAGGAAGGTGCTACGTTGAAGGCCCTGCTGCAAAGGAAACTCTCTCACTGTTATGAATATTTTTCACAACTTTATCATTTGCATTATTCTCAGAACATATTTCAAGTTCTTTATGTGCCTGCTTATCCATAATCCTAGGAACAGCCAGGGTTTTCTGGTGATTTACATAACACAAGGAAACTGCAGGTACAGAAGGACCTATAAGTAGAGAGTTCTTGGGTCAGTCTGGCACAATTTGGCCAAAGGACTGTAGGTTAATTTTATAAATTATTTGCATATCACTTACACATTCACTTTAAGATCACTATCCACTTAAAATGGTATTACTAGCTTCCAAAGATTGTCATTCTTTGGAGCTTTTTTCCCATTGCTGATCCATATACATATATATGATATATATGTAATGATAAATATATATTATATACCACTATATATATTCCATGCTTATATATTATATACCACTATATATGTGTGTGTGTATATATATTCCATGCTTCCTGTAAAGTCTGCAGAACCATGAGCCAATTAAACCTCTTTATGTGTGTGTAAGTGTGTAGATATATATAGTGGTATATAACATATATCTATTGTTACATACATCATTTTATATAATATATAATAATATATACCTATAATATATATCTATCATTATACCACTATATGTAGTAGTATATAATATATATCACATGATATATGTATATATGTTATATGAAACATTAATATGTATATTTCTATATATAATAATAATAATATATTTATATATTTTCTCATTCAAGCAAGCTTTCTTATAACCTGAAGTGGAAAATGGAAGGAAAGAAGAAAACTTGGAGAAAGGCAAAGGGTGAATATTGAATCAATTGAATGGATTCAATTCAAGGGGGAATCAATTTTGTGAAATGAATTTTATCTTAGTGGCACTTTAGAGGACACTGTTACTATAGAGAACAACTCAGTTTCTACAAGCCAAAAGATCATAGCAAAGCATTAGAATGGACTTTATTCAGGTTATTTAAGGCAAGTTAGTTTGCTTTTATTCAAAGGCTGCTGAAATACTTATCAAGCAAGCAGACAAAGTGTGACAGCTAGAATAAGGAGAAGATTACTGTGAGTTCCTTTGCATGAAGCTATTTGGTGTTTCAGAAGAAATTACATTAAAGAAAGCATCTGATCAAACATATAATTCTGTCAGTACAACAGAAGGAATCTAAAAAATAATTTTAGCTCTTCTTAAACAGCCAGTTTTCATGATTTCATAACCTTTGTCACACAGTCAGAAACTAACTTTATTAGAATATATTTAAGTTGTCAAACATTTGCTGATTACCTATTATTAGCAAGGTGCTGTACTAAGCTTTGCAGGGGATACAACTATGAATAAGAAGTAGTCCTTTCTTTAGAGAAGTCACAGAATGCTGAGACTGACTCATATTTATAAACAACTATAAGTCAAAACAGAAACTATTAAATACTATAATAGTAAAAAAACATCCAGAATGCTATGGAAATAGAGAAGAAGACACCATGTGGACTTGCAAAGCCTGAGAAAGGTCTCATGAAGGAGGCAGAATCTGAGCTGGGTTGCAAAGAAGGTATAGATGTTACCAGGTACAGAGACAGGGCAAGGTCATTAGAGACCCAGCATATGGCAAGAAGGTGAGAGAAGGAAATTATAAAGTATGTCCTGGGAACAGCAGGAACAGAAGAAATATCTTGAGATGGAGTAGAAGGCAGTACATCCAGAAAATTATATTAGTGTAAGAATCTCATGAGTTTGCAATAGATAGTAAGAAATTTAGACTATTCCATAGGCATAGTCTATGGGAGAAGGGATTCTATTATTAAAAGTAATAGCACAAAAGGATAGAAATTGGAGGCACAGAGGCCACTTATGAGGTTACTACAATAGTCCAAGTAGGTAGAAATCTGGCACTGGGTGAAGATAAATGGCATGAGACTGAGCTAGCGAGAATATGTATAAAGGCCAGGTATCAGCATTATTGGCAAGGTAATGGTCTCCAAAGAAAGCTAGTTAGCATCATCCTCAAAGATCTTCTTGGCACAAATCCCAATATACAAAGTAGAAAAAAATACAAGATAGATAATCCTCTAGATAAGGAGCTCAGCAATATGGACTCCAAACCAGAGCAACCCAGTGGTGTTGCATTTAATCATGGGGATCAGTTTGATGTACAGAGTGTTACACAAAAGCTTATCTGAAACTGGAAAGGATAAGATTAATCAGGTAGATTATCCACTGATTATATTTGATTAGTCTATCCTTCATGGAGAATAATTGTTTTTTTAAAAAAGTTTTTTTTTAAATGAAGATCATTTAAAGTAAAACCAATTGCAGTTTGAAACTTTCTTGAATAATTACTTGTGAATTCAAGAGATTGCTATAATGAAGGTTGATATAGTTTGGACATTTGCCCTTGCTATAATCTCGTTGAATTGTAACCCCCAGTGTTGGAGTTGGGTCTGGTGGGAGGTGTTTGGATCATGGGGGCAGACCTCTCATGGCTTTGGTCTGTTTTCGTGATACTGAGTTCTTAGGAGATCTGGTCATTTAAAAGTGTGTAGCACTTCCCCATGACCTCTCACTCTCCCTTCACCTTTTGCCATAATTGTAAGCTTCCTGAGTCCTCCCTAGAAGCTGAGCAGATGCCAGTACCATGCTTTCTGTAAAGCCTGCAGAACTGTGAGTCAATTAAACCTCTTGTCTTTATAAATTACCCAGTCTCTGGTAATTCTTTATATCAATGCAAGAAGAGCCTAACACAAAGGCCAAAAACTCAGGTTCAAATCTTGCGTTTCATCAGTTAACAGTGTAACCATGAACAGCTACTTAAACTTGACAATTGTTACTTTTCTTATCTGTAAAACATTGATAATAATACCTAACTAATTTGATCATTAGGAGGACAGAAGAGACAATGTATATAGAAACACCTGGAACAAAGAAGTTTAGTCATATAGGATTGGTATTCTGACTTTGTGTTTATTTTCTCTTTAATGCATTTGCATTGGAGTGCCCTAAGCCAGTCACACACCCAATCCATTCAATTCTATACGTAGGCATTGTGCAGTTTTGTCAGATTCTGAGATGGTGGCCATATGATTGTTTTCCAAGTGAGGGATTCTCATTACTACTCCATTCAAAGTTGACAAATTGGAAGAGGAAAAATTTAGAATGTGATTTAACATCTATTTGACCCACAGTTTTATCTACCTCTTACTGGTCTATTCTGAGTATCAGGTATTTTCTGCACCAGTGGGCTTGGCTGTGCATCCTGAGATCTTAAAGATGGAGAGGTGGCCTGGCATGGTGGCTCACACCTGTAATCCCAGCACTTTGGGAGGTCGAGGCAGGTGGATCACGAGGTCAGGAGATTGAGACCATCCTGGTTAACATGGTGAAACCTTGTCTCTACTAAAAATACAAAAAAATTAGCCAGGTGTGGTGGTGGGTGCCTGTAGTCCCAGCTACTCAGGAGGCTGAGGCAGGAGAATCACTTGAACCCAGGAGGTGGAGGACGCAGTGAGCAGAGATTGCACCAGTGCACTCCAGCCTGGGCGACAGAGGGAAACTCTGGCTCAAAAACAAAACAAAACAAAACAAAAAAAAACGATGGAGAGACCAAAGCTGCCTGGTGGGCAGTTTCTTTGAGCAAGGGTATGCTGGCATCCACAGTGAAGAAGAGAAGTATTCCAAACAGAATGAGAGCCACCCTGGCCAGAAAGGGCAGGGACCTCATTTCTCACTTGGAAAGGCTGACTTGATTACAGTAAAAAGAGAGAGAGATTGGGAAAATAAGGAGTTGACTGGCAAGCCATCAATGGTGAAGGAAAGCATGCAGCAGGTTTGAACATAATTGGATCTACCTTTTTTTCCTTCCTGGAAATAAATCAAGAATCAAAGAATTGAGATACTTTAGTCATAGGTCTCTCTGTCTGTGGCTGTTGGCATTATACTAAGTACAATCAACTATTCTGCCAGATCAGCTAACCAAGGGAAGGGTTTCACACCTCATAGTAGATTTACTTGGATATGCATTTTAAATGTTATAATCAGACTCTCTTTGCAGCTTGCCTAACTCAGAGGAGAAGAGTGAGGACTATTACAAAGAAAAGTCATAAATGGCTATGGTTTTAGGGGTGTGTATAAATATGAGATAGAGCCAAACTCTTCATCATCTCAAAAAGCCAGCATGCCATGGAGGTTAAAAGCAAAGGTTTTAGAACTAGTCTACCTATATTCAAATTCCAATTCTATCACTAGCTATGTGACCACTGAAAAGTTCATCACTCTGTGCCTGGGTTTCTGCATTTGTAAAACAGAGGTGATAATAATAGTATGTATATGTAATCGAGTTTGTTATGACAAATAAAAGAATGAACATGCATAAATTGCTTCATAAGGGGTAACTACTATTAAGGTAGGATAAAGAAGTATGTGTAATGAGCATCTCCAAACTTATTGTAGTATGACCTCTTCATCCCACACAGAATTTTAAGCAGAGCTTCAAGAAAGTAGTTGATACCTCTGTCTCTGAAGACAGTTGCTGAGCAAAAAGAAGCGAAAAAACAAGACTTGGAGTGGGGAGATCAGAGGTAGGAGAACCTGAATAACTGCCCTCTGGAAAATCCCAGATGGCCTTGTCACCCTCCTGTGGTTCTGTGGATGACACCAGAAATGTTGAGAAGGACAAAAGCAGGTTCAAAGAATAGATACCAGAGCTCCTTGATTCACATCACCTGCAGGGGCACTACCACAGGTATAAGTACATGAGTAACAGAACAGCAGACTTAGAGGAATAAGCACCAATCCCAGCTCACTTGCTGTTGGTAACCACTGGATTCAAAGCAAAGCACTGTCTTTTTTGACAAGATGTTTTTGCATGGGCTTTGTCTTAACTAGATGAGCACTTGCAAAGTTGATAAAAAATAAATAAAAGGCAACTGGAAAACTAGAAGCACATTTTGTACCATAAGAAACAGAAATTGTCCACTGAGCTGCCTGTAATCCTGGCTATGGCCTGCATGAAGAAGTGAAGGAGCATATGCAACTTTGTATAGTCAAGCGTTATTCTTTCATTTTCTCAACACAGTTTTGAGTTTCCACTATGCCCTGCACATATTAGGTTCTTGTATTGATTATACTTGGCTAAGAATTATGTAGCTCAGTGGTCTGCTGAGCAAAGCAAATACTACATTCTGTGAGCAAACATGAAGATGACACCTGGAGTAGCAACTTGTCTAGAATTCGAGATAAATGATCAGAATAGATGTATATGTCTATAAAATGAGAAAAATAGCAGTAGTCATCCATTCTCCCTAGGCTTCCAAGAAGAGTAATTTTCATTATCATTAAAAATATTTATAAGCCCGTAAATACTCACAGATAAATATTCTTAATAACTTTTCTAAAGACTTTATATGTAGGCAGCACTTTTCCAGCCACATCTAAGACATTTTTACCCATTAAAGTCACATGCTGAGGACTTGTAGTAGCCTAATTCTGGAGCCATGCTTACATTTGCTATTTAATTTAAACTAAGCTTCTTTCTATGGAGAACTCTTTGTGGTTGCTAAAGTCCTGCCTACCCTTGTCGAGCTCTGTCAGTGATATCAGGGACTTTGATGTGATCAGGGTCTAAATTCAGACCACAAGGAAGCTAAATGATAACTTAAGAATGTTATCAGGCTTGCTGTCCCAGTGCCAAGAGAGGCAGAGAGAGAGACAGACAGGAAGAGAAACAGAGAGAGAGGAAGGGGAGGGGAAAGAGTAAGGGATGAGGAGGCCAAGAGAATAGGGTAGGAGAGAAGTACAGTCTTCATTGGTAAGTAGGGAAGGGATTGACAACTAGAAAAAAGGAAGCTGATAGGTTATTGACTAAAACCAGTAGCTCCCTACTCAAAAGCCCATCTTATGCAGCATGAGCGTCTACCTTTAGTGAACTGGAGTACAATTCATCTTTCAAAGTAAAAAATGCAGCACAAACTGTAATGTATTCTAATTCAGTTTAAAAATACACCATTTTGATCCAGTGAGGGGGCGGAGCAAGATGGCCGAATAGGAACAGCTCCAGTCTCCAACTCCCAGCGCGAGCGACACAGAAGACCGGTGATTTCTGCATTTTCAACTGAGGTACCGGGGTCATCTCACTAGGGAGTGCCGGACAATCGGTGCTGGTCAGCTGCTGCAGCCCGACCAGTGAGAGCTGAAGCAGGGCGAGGCATCGCCTCACCTGGGAAGCGCAAGGGGGAAGGGAATCCCTTTTCCTAGCCAGGGGAACTGAGACACACAACACCTGGAAAATCGGGTAACTCCCACCCCAATACTGTGCTGTAAGCAAACGGGCACACCAGGAGAATATACCCCACACCTGGCCGGGAGGGTCCCACGCCCACGGAGCCTCCCTCCTTGCTAACACAGCAGTCTGCGGCGATCTAACCACAAGGCAGCAGCGAGGCTGGGGGAGGGGCGCCCGCCATTGCTGAGGCTTAAGTAGGTAAACAAAGCCTCCAGGAAGCTCGAACTGGGTGGAGCTCACAGCAGCTCAAGGAAACCTGCCTGTCTCTGTAGACTCTGCCTCTGGGGACAGGGCACAGCTAAAAAATAACAGGGGAAGCAGCAGAGGCCTGTGCAGATGCGAACGACTCTGTCTGACAGCTTTGAAGAGAGCAGTGGACTCTCAACACAGAGGTTGAGATCTGAGAAGGCACAGACTGCCTGCTCAAGTGGGTCCCTGACCCCTGAGTAGCCTAACTGGGAGACATCCCCCACTAGGGGCAGTCTGACACCCCACACCTCACAGGGTGGAGTACACCCCTGAGAGGAAGCTCCAAAGTAAGAATCAGACAGGTACACTCGCTGTTCAGCAATATTCTATCTTCTGCAACCTCTGCTGCTGATACCCAGGAAAACAGGGTCTGGAGTGGACTTCAAGCAATCTCCAACAGACCTACAGCTGAAGGTCCTGACTATTAGATGGAAAACTATCAAACAGGAAGAACACCGATACCAAAACCCCATCAGTACGTCACCATCATCAAAGACCAGAGGCAGATAAAACCACGAAGATGGGGAAGAACCAGGGCAGAAAAGCTGGAAATTCAAAAAATAAGAGCACATCTCCCCCTGCAAAGGAGCGCAGCTCATCGCCAGCAACGGATCAAAGCTGGTCAGAGAATGACTTTGACGAAATGAGAGAAGAAGGCTTCAGTCCATCAAACTTCTCAGAGCTAAAGGAGGAATTATGTACGCAGCGCAAAGAAACTAAAAATCTTGAAAAAAGAGTGGAAGAATTGACAGCTAGACGAATTAATGCAGAGAAGGTCATAAACGAAATGACAGAGATGAAAACCATGACACGAGAAATAAGTGACAAATGCACAAGCTTCAGTAACCGACTCGATCAACTGGAAGAAAGAGTATCAGTGATTGAGGATCAAATGAATGAAATGAAGCGAGAAGAGAAACCAAAAGAAAAAAGAAAAAGAAATGAACAAAGCCTGCAAGAAGTATGGGATTATGTAAAAAGACCAAATCTACGTCTGATTGGGGTGCCTGAAAGTGAGGGGGAGAATAGAAACAAGTTGGAAAACACTCTTCAGGATATCATCCAGGAGAACTTCCCTAACCTAGTAGGACAGGCCAACATTCAAATTCAGGAAATACAGAGAACGCCACAAAGATACTCCTCCAGAAGAGCAACTCCAAGACACATAATTGCCAGATTCACCAAAGTTGAAATGAAGGAAAAAATCTTAAGAGCAGCCAGAGAGAAAGGTCGGGTTACCCACAAAGGGAAGCCCATCAGACTAACAGCAGACCTCTCGGCAGAAACTCTACAAGCCAGAAGAGAGTGGGGGCCAATATTCAACGTTCTTAAAGAAAAGAATTTTAAACCCAGAATTTCATATCCAGCCAAACTAAGTTTCATCAGTGAAGGAGAAATAAAATCCTTTACAGATAAGCAAATGCTTAGAGATTTTGTCACCACCAGGCCTGCCTTACAAGAGACCCTGAAGGAAGCCCTAAACATGGAAAGGAACAACCGGTACCAGCCATTGCAAAAACATGCCAAAATGTAAAGACCATTGAGGCTAGGAAGAAACTTCATCAACTAATGAGCAAAATAACCAGTTAATATCATAATGGCAGGATCAAGTTCACACATAACAATATTAACCTTAAATGTAAATGGACTAAATGCTCCAATTAAAAGACACAGACTGGCAAACTGGATAAAGAGTCAAGACCCATCAGTCTGCTGTATTCAGGAGACCCATCTCACATGCAGAGACATACATAGGCTCAAAATAAAGGGATGGAGGAAGATCTACCAAGCAAATGGAGAACAAAAAAAAGCAGGGGTTGCAATCCTAGTCTCTGATAAAACAGACTTTAAACCATCAAAGATCAAAAGAGACAAAGAAGGCCATTACATAATGGTAAAGGGATCAATTCAACAGGAAGAGCTAACTATCCTAAATATATATGCACCCAATACAGGAGCACCCAGATTCATAAAGCAAGTCCTTAGAGACTTACAAAGAGACTTAGACTCCCATACAATAATAATGGGAGACTTCAACACTCCACTGTCAACATTAGACAGATCAACGAGACAGAAAGTTAACAAGGATATCCAGGAAATGAACTCATCTCTGCACCAAGCGGACCTAACAGACATCTATAGAACTCTCCACCCCAAATCAACAGAATATACATTCTTCTCAGCACCACATCACAATTATTCCAAAATTGACCACATAATCGGAAGTAAAGCACTCCTCAGCAAATGTAAAAGAACAGAAATTATAACAAACTGTCTCTCAGACCACAATGCAATCAAACTAGAACTCAGGACTAAGAAACTCAATCAAAACCACTCAACTACATGGAAACTGAACAACCTGCTCCTGAATGACTACTGGGTACATAACGAAATGAAAGCAGAAATAAAGATGTTCTTTGAAACCAATGAGAACAAAGGTACAACATACCAGAATCTCTGGGACACATTTAAAGCAGTGTGTAGAGGGAAATTTATAGCACTAAGTGCCCACAAGAGAAAGTAGGAAAGATCTAAAATTCACACTCTAACATCACAATTAAACGAACTAGAGAGGCAAGAGCAAACACACTCAAAAGCTAGCAGAAGGCAAGAAATAACTAAGATCAGAGCAGAACTGAAGGAGATGGAGACACAAAAAACCCTCCAAAAAATCAATGAATCCAGGAGTTGGTTTTTTGAAAAGATCAACAAAATTGACAGACCGCTAGCAAGACTAATAAAGAAGAAAAGAGAGAGGAATCAAATAGACACAATAAAAAATGATAAAGGGGATATCACCACCGACCCCACAGAAATACAAACTACCATCAGAGAATACTATAAACACCTCTATGCAAATCAACTAGAAAATCTAGAAGAAATGGAGAATTTCCTGGACACTTACACTCTCCCAAGACTAAACCAGGAAGAGGTTGAATCCCTGAATAGACCAATAGCAGGCTCCGAAATTGAGGCAACAATTAATAGCCTACCCACCAAAAAAAGTCCAGGACCAGATGGATTCACAGTTGAATTCTACCAGAGGTACAAGGAGGAGCTGGTACCATTCCTTCTGAAACTATTCCAATCAATAGAAAAAGAGGGAATCCTCCCTAACTCATTTTATGAGGCCAACATCATCCTGATACCAAAGCATGGCAGAGACACAACAAAAAAAGAGAATTTTAGACCAATATCCCTGATGAACGTCGATGCAAAAATCCTCAATAAAATACTGGCAAACCAGATTCAGCAGCACATCAAAAAGCTTATCCACCATGATCAAGTGGGCTTCATCCCTGGGATGCAAGGCTGGTTCAACATTCGCAAATCAATAAACGTAATCCAGCATATAAACAG
>NC_045434.1:23375421-23394277 GCF_002776525.5 Piliocolobus tephrosceles | reverse complement strand
GGGAAGGGGAACATCACACACTGGGGCCTATCATGGGGAGGGGGGAGCGGGGAGGGATTGCATTGGGGAGTTATAAATGATATAAGTGATGAATTGATGAGTGCTGACGAGTTGATGGGTGCAGCACACCAACATGGCCCAAGTATACATATGTAACAAACCTGCACGTTATGCACATGTACCCTAGAACTTAAAGTATAATAAAAATAATAATAATAAATAAAAAAAATACACCATTTTAATCTCAAGCATTGTATTCTGTTTATTGCCATGAACAAACAGCAGGTTTTGGTGAAAGCTGGGCTACCTCAGGAAGTAGAGAATTTCCTCTCATTGAAGAGCACTGATTAGAAAGAACAGTCATCCAGCAGGTTCCACAGCATGAGGTGCGAGACCACATTAGACACCCTTGACATTTCCTCTCAACCCTGGGATCCTGCCTGTTCTGCCATTAGTAGAGTTGCTTTCATTATCAGATACATGTTTTGCTTGTTTGTCTGTTTTTCAAAGACAGTTCTGGAGGCAGTGTGGAGCATAGATTGGAGGATGGTGTGACCATTTTCTTGGAGACCAGTAAGACACTCTTGATAATCCAGATACAAGCATAAAGGCCTAGTTTACACAATACCATAGGGATTCAGCCACTCTAAGGATAATTCGTAGGTAGTGGAATGGATTTCAGCTAATATTCTTCTCAGGGATGCAATGCATTTAGTAGGAAGATTTCTTCTTTTATAAAAGCAATGCTGCAAGCCCATCATCTGTGGCATATGCATTTGGGCATATCGTTTTCTTGTCTGAACTCCTTGTCATAGGGTTCTGCATTTACAAGGTAAGATGGCTATGGCTGGTGGTTCAGTTTCTGGCTATGGAACAGAGCCAGGCCAAGTGCTCTTACTGAACCAATTTCTTGAATTTGTCTTTATTGGCATTATTCTTTGTGTCCTTGAGCTAAATAAATGCTTGCTGAACTAAAGGATCCTGAGAGGAGGAGATGTGAATTGGAAGCTAAACTACACACAAGAAGTTCAGCTTCCATTTGCCAGTGGGGGACTCCAGGCAACTTTCTGGTCACTTGTGTGCTTCATTATCTATTTATCAGGACAGAATATTTGCCAACCCCTTCCTGTGCTAGAACCATGCTAGATATTCTCAGATGTCAGGTTGGCAGACAGATCAAAGATGCTGCTGATAGGTACAGTAAAAATTCATGTAGAAATAGTACAGAGTTCTTCAGGTTGTGTTTCTAAGAAGCCAGAAAAGAGAGAAAATTAGATTGGGAATTTATTTTAATGCAACAAATGTTTATCAAACACCTACCACAGTCAATGAGCAAGGCACCATTGATAGTGGTAAGGAGGGTGTATTAATAAGCATTTTCCAGAGAAACAGAACTAGTAGGATATAGACAGTTAGATATATGAGAGGGGATTTATTAAGGGAATTGGCTCCCATGATTATGGATGCTGAGAAGTCCCACAAGAGGCCATATGCAAACTGAAGCTTCTGGAAGGCATGCCTCAGTCCAAGTCAAAAAGCCTCAGAACCAAGGAAGCCAATTGTGTAACTCTCAGTTCAAGGCCAAAGGCCCGAGTGTCCTGAAGGATACTGGTGCAAGTACTAGAATCCAAAGGCCAAAGAACCTGGAGTTCTGATGTCCAAGGGCTGGAGGACAAGGGTATCCTTCCCCAAGAGTGAGAGAGAATTCCCCCTTCTTCTGCCTCTTTGTTCCATCTGCCCTTAGCCAATTGGATGGTGCCTGCCCACATTGAAGGCAGATCTTCCTCACTCAGTCCATCAACTCACATGCCAATCTCCTCTGGAAACACCCATACAGACACATTCAGAAACAATGCTTCACTAGCTATTGAGACATCCCTCAATCCAGTCAAGTTGACACCTAAAATTAACCATTAGAGACGGGGAGGGATATACAAGGTAAATAATACAGGGATCTGCCCTCTGCAACTAGTTGAGGAAATAGTCATAGAAACAATTAGGTTTAGGTAGAATGAGATAAGTGTTGTCACACTAGTTGTTTCATGTTTTTCATTCTAACTGAGGAGATCATGGAAGAAGTACCGATTGAGCCAAGCTTGGAAGGAGAAGTCTGAAAGCTGCACTGGAGAGGAGAGTGAAGGATGGAGGTCAAGGACAGCTGCCTAGCATAGACCCACCTCCATTCTGAAGGGAAAGTACAGCTCTCCTTTTCTGTACTAGGCAATATGCTGGTCACTAGGGATGTAATATGAGGAAAACAGACTCAGTCACTCTCCTCATGTACCTCACTAGCTAGTGGTGAATATAACATTAATAAAATGATACATATATAAACACATAGTGAAAACATAGATAAGGTATTTCTGTTTTCCCTTATCGAAGTTTTTCTCCCTGTGCTCACCTTTATGGCCCAGGGGAAGACAGCAAAACAGAAGTCTCCTTAGAAAAAAGAATGTAACATAGGGAAATCTGCTACACAGGAAGAGAAGGTAGAAAACTCATTTTCCTCTATCCTAGTTGTTATAAAGAGAAGTAGAGACAAAGATAGTGTGAAAAGATTAGACATGGTCCTAGCTTATCCTCCACTCAGAGTAGAACTCAGATGAAAGATGAGGAAGTGTGATAGACTCATACAGAGAGTGGGGCATTTGAACATTAGAAACCATAGGAAAGGCCGAGCGCGGTGGCTCATGCCTATAATCCCAGCACTTTGGGAGGCTGAGGTGGGCGGATCACAAAGTCAGGGGATCAAGACCATCCCAGTTAACACAGTGAAACCGCGTCTCAACTAAAAATACAAAAACTTAGCCGAGCGTGGTGGTGGGCACCTGTAGTCCCAGGTATTTGGGAGACTGAGGCAGGAGAATGGTGTGAACCAGGAAGCAGAGCTTTGCAGTGAGCTGAGATTGCACCACTGCACTCCAGCCTGGGAGACAGTAAGACTCCATCTCAAAAAAATAAAATAAATAAAATAAATAAATGAAACCATAGGAGATAGTTAATGACATGCTTCTCTGGGTATAATGCTAGAATTACCATTGAGGTCATGTTCCAGCATAGCAAAGAAGACAGGGTAACATTTGCAGAGATAAAATTGGTGTCAAAATTTGTATAAACTGCAAAGACACAGAAGAATCAACCTAAATGTCCATCAGTGGCAGACTGGATAAAGAAAATGTGGTATAGTCAAGCTGAGAGCCAAATTAGGAACACAATCCCATTCACAATTGCCACAAAAAGAATAAAATACCTAGGCATACAGCTAACCGGGGATATGAAAGATCTCTACAATGAGAACTACAAAACACTGCTCAAAAATCAGAAATGACACAAATAGAATAACATTTCACGCTCATGAATAGGAAGAATCAGTATCATTAAAATGGTCATACTGCCCAAAGCAATTTATACATTCACTGCTATTCCTATCAAACTATCAATGACACCCTTCACAGAACTAGAAAAAACTATTTTAAAATGTATATGGAATCCAAAAACAGCCCAAATAGCCAAGGCAAACCTAAGCAAAAAGAATAAAGCTGGAGGCATCATGCCACCCAACCTCAAACTATACCATGGGGATAGAGTAACCAAAACAGCATGATACTGATACAAAAACAGACATATAGACCAATGAAACAGAACAGAGAGCCAAGAGATAAGTTCACTACTTACAACTATCTGATCTTCGACAAAGTTGACAAGAACAAGCAAATTGTGCTGGGATAAGTGGCTAGCCATATACAGAAGGTAGAAACTGGACCCCTTCCTCATACAACTTACAAAAGTAGATTAAAGACTTAAATATAAAACCCAAAACTATAAAAACCCCGGAAGACAACTTGGACAATGCCCTTCTAGACATAGGAACAAGCAAAAATTTCATGACAAACATGCCAAAAGCAATGGCAACAAAAGCCAAAATAGACAAATGGGATCTAATTAAACTAAAGAGTTTCTGCAAAGCAAAAGAAACTATCAAGACAGTGAATAGGCAACCTACAGAATGGAAGAATATTTCTGCAAACTATGCATCTGACAAAGGTCTAATATTCAGTAAACCAAACAAATTTATAAGTAAAACAAACAACCCTATTAAAAAGTGGTCAAAGGACATGAACACTTTCCAGAAGAAGATATACGTGTGGCCAACAAGCGTATGAAAAAAAACTCAGTCTCACTGATCATTAGAGAAATGCAAATTAAAACCACAATGTAATACCATCTCATACCAGTCAGAATAGCTATTACTAAAAAGTAAAAAAATAACAGATGCTGGTGAGGTTGTGGAGAAAAGGGAACGTTTACGTACTGTTGGTGGGAGTGTATAAGGGAATGCTTATACACTGTTGATGAGAATTCAACCATTGTGGAAAGCAGTATGGTGATTTCTCAAAGAGCTAAAAACAGAACTACCATTTGACCCAGCAATTCCACTACCAGGTATATACCCAGAAGAACATAAATCATTGTATCATAAAGACACATGCACACATATATTCATTGCAGCACTATTCACAATAGCAAGACATGGAATCACCCTAAATGCCCGTCAATGGTAGACTGAATAAAGAAAATGTGATACACATACACAAGGGTACTACACAACCATAAAAAAAAGAATGAGATAATGTCCTCTGCAGCAACATAGTTGGAGCTGGAGGCCATTATCCTAAGCGAACACAGGAACAGAAAATCAAATACTGCATGTTCTCATTTACAAGTGGGAGCTAAACATTGAATACACGTGGACACAAAAAAGGGAATAATAAACACTGGGACCTACTTGAGGGTGGAGGGTGGGAAGAGGGTGAAGACTGAAAAACTGCCTGTTGGGTACTATGCTTATCACCTGTGTGAAAAAAATAATCTGTACACCAAATCTCCATGACATGCAATTTACCTATGTAACAGGCCTGAACATGTACCCCTGAACTCAAAAGTTAAAAAAAAAAAGTATGAATCCTTGTAAGGCGGTATGAAGATGCTAAAACATCCCTTAATCATTACTTGATTAACCAGGATAGGCAAGGTTATTGCCATATACTGAGTTGTGTTCCCACTGCCCCTTCCCTCTGCCTCAAGAATCATGTGTTGAAGCCCTAACCCCAGATGTGATGATATTTAGATATGGGGCTTTAGGGAGATACTGGGATAAGATGATTGGGTTCAGATTAGGGTGAGATCCTGATTATAGGATTAATGCTCTTATAGGAAGAGGACTGGACACCAGAGTTCTCCACTTGCCCAGTGAAGACAGAGGGAGAAGGTGACCACCTAACAGGAACTGAATTAGTCAGCAGTTTGATCTTGGACTGCCCAGCATCCAGAATTGTGAGAAAATAAAATTGTATTGATTTAGCCACCCACCCATATTTTGCTATGGCAGCTGAGTTGACTAATGTGGTTATAGTGCTATAACAAACAACCTCTCAAAACTCAGATGCTAACACAACAAAAATATATCTGCTGCTTGTGCAAAGGTAAGCTGCAGTACTAGGCAACTCTACAGAACGACTGCCCTCTATAGGAAGACTCAGTGATCTAGGGTGCCTTTATATGCTTGCTCCACTATCTCAGCATGGGAAGCTACTGAGAGGTTTAATCATCTCTGAAGGCAGTTCCTATCAGAGTCTATTCTGGGATGCGCTTCAGTTGATTTAAGTTTTTGGAAGGCCAAGTGTAGTCTACAACAGTCACAAGTTGGAATGACAAAACTGAACCTCCACCTCCCCAATGAACTTTAATTCATAGAAGGAATATGTATGGTAGAATCTCTCTCTTTTTTCACTTTTACTCTCATGAATTCTTCTGCCACTTTCCTGACTGCCAAAAGAACTGAATCAGAAACAGTCAGATAAATATTCCTCCTTCCTGCTTCTTCTAGTGACCACGTGATTATGGTGGATCTTCTAAAAAATAACATATCTCTTATTAAGATTTATTTGTTATCTACATACCAATAATTGCTCCAACTCTGCAAATCAGATTACAAAATAATTATAAACACCAAATGTGGTTCAAATTGCCTCTTACAGTTTCAGGCAAGCAGGATGATGGCATTAATTTGCTGCACTACTGCGCAGTGCATTTCTGGGGCCATTAAAATAAATGTTACATCACAGCAGCACACAGCATCCGAAAACATAAGGAATTCATGGCCCTGAAAGTTTCAAATAATATAATTTACCAGTCACATCACATAAACTTCATTTTGAGTCTCTCCTATTATGGATACCAGGAAGCCTGTGTTAATGAGTGCTTGGGCTGTCAAGGGAAGGATATGACAATAAGGACATGGATTCCTACAATCCTACTATTATGGGGTAACCAAGTCTCTGCTCTCTAACAAGAAAAATTAATACAAAATAGAACTTCCCTTTTTTCCTTTCCCCAGGACTATGCTGTTTAGAATTAAAACTCAAACTTTAATATAATGAATGGCTTTGATTGAAAATAGAACAGACAGATTAAGATTAGAATTCCTAGTGCTCCCTTTTCTTCTCAGTTATAATCACTCTTTCTCCTAGCAAGTGATGAAGACAGAAGTGATAGTGAAGGATCTAGGGCATGCTGAGAAAAACATGCACATACCTCATTAATTTCTTCTTCTTTTTTTTTTTTTTTCTGGAGACAGAGTCTCGCTCTGTCACTCAGGCTGGAATAGTGGCGTGATCTCGGCTCACTGCAAGCTCTGCCTCCTGGGTTCACGCCATTCTCCTAACTCAGCTTCCCGAGTAGCTGGGACTACAGCTACTCCCGCCACCATGCCCAGCTAATTTTTTGTATTTTTAGTTGAGATGGGCTTTCACCATGTTAGCCAGCATGGTGTCGATCTCCTGACCTTGTGATCTGCCCGTCTCAGCCTCCCAAAGCGCTGGGATTACAGGCATGAGCCACCATGCCCAGCCTACCTCATGAATTTCCAGAAAAAAAATAGATAATATAGAGTTTTCTCTGTTTTTCAAATGGGGAAACTAAAGTCCAATGGAAAGAAGTCACTGACCCAAGGTCACACCACTAATGAGAAGAAGAGCCAAGATTAGACTCAAGCTTCATGATGCCTAAGCCAGTGCTGTTGTCACTGTGTTACCCTCCCATGTCTGGTCCAGATTCTAGTAAATGATTCTGTTTCCAATTGTGGTATCCAAAATATCAAATGAGAGACCAAGAAAATTTTCACTCATTGAATTAAATTCATTAAAAGAACAAGCATGTTTTTAAAAATCCCCAGCTTTCTTGACTGTGCATGGAAGAGAAACTTAAAAGATATGATGGATGTCACAGAAAGTCATTGGTAGGATTGGGAGATTAGATTGATGGGTGAGTAATAAGAATGCTTAGGAAGGAATATTGCAGGTATGATGGTACCTATGTGATTTTTTTTCAAGTCAGGTGCATTTGAGAACATCCTTTCATATGAAAAACATTGATCATCTTCTCCTCCTCCTTCTCCTTCTTTTCTTCTTCTTCTTCTCCTTCTGCTTTTTCTTCTCTTCCTCCTTCTTTTTTCCTCCTCCTCCTCCTCCTTCTTCTCCTTTCTCCTTCTCCTTCTCTCTCCTTCTTCTCTTAATTAGGAATATGCTCTAATGGATAACCTTTTAGGATGGTTGCTCTTGTGAAATCCAGTAGGGTCATGGAGCCACTAATGACATACTTTGCTCTGATGTTCACATTTAAAAAAATAGCTGCCTTTAGGACCTGGCTCAAAAGGAAGGAAATAATTTACCTTTCCTTGGCCTAGCACTTGAATCCTATAAATAAATAAATAAATAAATAAATAAATAAATAAATAAATAAATACAGTGCTGAAAGAATCTTTTAGAGATATACTTTTCAGAAATAAGCTATTAAAATAATCAATGTCATTGGTCACATCCATGAAGATAATATAAATAAATGTATGGGTGATGTCCACATCAGCTGTGGCAGCAGAAGGTACACTGTAGCATCCATGGATTGATGCAAAGTTTTGGCAGAGGGGACTGGAAGTTCTGTTTTCAAAATATTGTCACTTCAGGCTTTGGACACTGATAACTGCTATTATATATATGTCATTTTTAAATGTAGAAATTGGAGTTCAAGAGAGGGAGTCAGAGTAAGATGGCCAAATAGAAGCCTCTGCTGATCATCTTCTCTATAGGAACACCAAATTTAACAGCTATCTACACACATACACACACACACACACAAGCAACTTCACAAGAACCAAAAGTCAAGTGAGTGACCACAGTACTTGGTTTTAACTTCATTTTGTTGAAAAAGGCACTGCAGAGGATAGGAAAGACAGTCTCAAATTGCTGACACCATCCTCCCCCATCCCCCAGCAGCAGTCATGTGGTGCAGAGAGAAAATCTGTGTGCACAGGGAGGAAGAGCACAGCGATTGTGGGACTTTGCATTGGAACTCAGTATTGGAACTTGGATACCAGTTTAGCCACAGTAGGGTACATCAGGCACAGTCATGAGGCACCTATTCCAGGCCCTAGCTCCTAGACACACCCTAGGTCATAAGCAAACTCATTGCCTTGAAGGGCAGAAGCCAGTCCTGGTAGGATTCGTCACCTACTGATTAAAGAGCCATTGGTCCCTAAATAATCAACAATTGTAACCAGGTAGTACATGGTGTGGGCCTTGGGTGAGACTCTGAAATGTGCTGGCTTCAGCTGTGACCCAGCAGATTAACAACTGTGGTGACTATGAAAGACTTCTGTTCAAAAAAAAAAAAAAGCAGAGGGAAGAGCAAAGGGAACTTTGTCTTGAAGCTTAGGTACCAGCTCAGCCACAGTGGGGAAGAGTGAGGCTCCCAGTTACAGGCCTTGACACTTAGACAGCATTTCTGGACCTGCCATGGGCCAGAGGAGAGTCCACTGCCCTGAAGGGTAAGTTTCAAGCTTGGCTGCATTCACCAAAATCTGACTAAAGAGGCCCTCTTGAGCCTTAAGTGAACATCAGTGGAAGCCTGGCAGTTCTCCCTGTGGGCCTGTGGTGGTGGTGAACACGAGGAGGAGACACTCCTCTGCCTGGGGAAAGGGGAAAAAAACAGTGGGAAGGACTTTGGCTAGCTCAGAGACAGTAGAATAGAGCACCAGGTAGATTTCTAAGGTTTCTAACTCCAGGCTCTGGCTCCCCACTGGCATCTCTGGACCTGCCCAGAGCCTGAAGGAATTCACTGCCCTAAAGGGAAGGATACAAGCCTGGAAGGCTTCATGATCTGCTGACTGTACAGCCCTAGGGCCTTGAATAAACATATGCAGTAGTCAGATAGTGGTTGCAATAGGCCTTGGGAGACAGCCAGTGCTTTGCTGGCTTCAGGTTTGACCCAGCACAGTCTCAGTGGTGGTTGGCCACAGGGATGCTTGTGTCACCCCTCCCCCAGCTCCAGGCAGCTCAGCACAGAGAGAGTGTTGGTGTGTTTGGGAGAAAATAAGAGAACAAGAGTCTTTGCCTGATAATTCAGAGAATTATCTGTGATCTTATCCCAGAACACCAAAGTGGTACCTCTATGAATCTACTAGAACCACAGTGATACTGGGCTTGGGGTGCCCCTTAATGTGGATATGGCTGCAATGACTAAAAACTATATCACAACACCCAAGTCCCATCAAATGCCTGGAAAGCCTTTCCTAGAAGGACAGGTACAAACAAGCCCAGACTACAAAGACTGCAATAAATAGTTAACTCTTCAATGCTTAGACAGTGATGAACATCCACAGGCATCAAGACCATCCAGGAAAACATGACCTCACCTAATGAAGTAAATAAGGCACAAGAGACCAATCCCAAAGAGACAGAGATATGTGACATTTCAGACAGATAACTCACGATAGCTGTTTTGAGGAAACCTGAATAAATTCAAGATAACACAGAGAAGGAATTCAGCATCCTAGCAGATAAATTTTTAAAAGATAGTAAAATAATGAAAAAGGATCAAGCAGAAATTCTGGAGCTGAAAAATGCAATTGCTATACTAAAGAATGTATCAGAATCTCTTACTAGCAGAACATATGAAGCAGAAGACAGAATTAGTGAACTTAAAGACAGGCTATTTGAAAATACAGTCAGAAGAGACAAAAGAAAAAAGAGTAAAGAATAAAGCATGCCTGACCAATTTAGAAAATAGCCTTAAAGGGCAATCTAAGAGTAACTGGCCTTAAAGAGGAGGCAGAGAAAAATATAGGGGTAGAAAGTTTATTAAAAGAGATAATAACTTCCTAAACCTAGAGAAAGATCTCAATATTCATATACAAGAAGGTTATAGAACACCAAGCAGATTAAATCCAAAGAAGAGTACCTCAAGGCATTTAATAATCAAACTCCCTAAGGTCAAGAATAGAGAAAGAATACTAAAAGTAGCAAGAGAAAAAAAAAAATACAATGGAACTCCAATACATCTGGCAACAGACTTTCTAGAGGAAACCTAACAGGCCAGGAGAGAGTGGCATGACATATTTAAAGTTCTGAAAGAAAAATACTTTTATCCCAGAACAGTACATCTGGCAAAAAATCCTTCCAACATGAAAGAGAAATAAAGACTTTCCCAGACAAACAAAAGCTGAGGGACTTCATCAACACCAAACCTGTCCTTCAAGAAATGCTAAGGGGAGTTCTTCCATCTGAAAGAAAAGGACATTAATGCACAATAAAAAAAATCATCTGAAGGCATAAAACTCACTGGTAATAGTAAGTACACAGAAAAACACAGAATATTATAACACTGTAATTGTGGTGTGTAAACGATATATCTTAAGTAGAAAGATGAAAAGATGAACCAATCAAAAATAAGAACTACAACAACTTTTCCAGATATAGTACAATAAGATATAAATAGAAACAAATAAAAAGTTTAAAAATGGGGGCACAAAGTTGAAGTGCAGTATTTAATTAGTTTTCTTTTTGCTTGTTTATTTATACAATCAGTGTTAAGTTGTTATCACTTAAAAAGAATGGGTTATAAGATAGTACTCGCAAGTCTCATGGTAATCTCAAACAAAAAATATGCAATGGATACAAAAAATATAAAAAGTAAGAAACTAAATCATAAGACCAGAGAAAATCACCTTCACTAAAGGAAGAGAGGAAGGAAAGAAAAAAGTAAGAGAAGACCACAAAACAACCAGAAAACAAATAACAAAATGGCAGGGGTAAGGCTTCACTTGTCAATAACATTGACTGAAACTGCATTAAACTCCCCAGTCAAAAGACATAGGGTGGCTGAATAAATAAATAAACAAAACCCAAAAATCTGTTGCCTCCAAGAAACACACTTCACCTATAAGGACACACATAGACTAAAAATAAATGAAGGTAAAAAGATATTCCAAGTGAATAAAAAGAAAAAAGAGCAGGAGTATCTATACTTATATCAGACAAAATACATTTCAGACAAAACTATAAATAGAGACAAGGAATGCCATTATATAATAATAAAGGGGTCAATTAGCAAGAGGGTATAAGAATTGTAAATATATATGCACCCAACACTGGAGCACCCAGAGATGTAAAGCAAATATTATTAGAACTAAAGAAAGAAATAGACTCCAATACAATAATAGCTGGAGACTTCAGCATCCCACTCTCAGTATTGAATAGATCATTCAGACAGAAAATCAACAAAGAAACATTGGACTTAACCTGCGCTATAGACCAGGTGCACCTAATAGATATTTATGGAACACTTCATCCCATGGCTGCAGAATACACATTTTTTTCCTTAGCACATGGATCATTCTCAAAGATAGACCATATGTTAGGTCACAAAAGAAATCTTAAAACATTCAGAAATTGAAATCATATTACATATCTTCTCTGACCACAATGGAAAAAAGCTAGAAATCAAATAATAAGAGGGATTTCGGAAACTATAAAAACACATGGAAATTAAACAATGTGCTTCCAAATGACCAGTGGGTCAATGAAAAGATTAAGAAGAAAATTGAAAAATTTATTGAAACAAATGATAATGGAAGCACAACATACCAAAACCAATGGGAAACAGCAAAAGCAGTACTAAGAGGGAAATTTATAGCTATAAGTGCCAGCATCAAAACATTTAAAAATTTCAAATAAACAACCTAACAATGCATCTTAAAGAACTAGAAAAGCAAAAGCAAACCAAACCCAAAGTTAGTAGAAGAAGAGAAATAATGATAATCAGAACATAAATAAATGAAATTGAAATGAAGAAAGCAATACAAAAGATCAATGAAACAAAATGTTGGTTTTTTTGAAAAATTAAACAAAATTGACAAATCTTTAGCCTAAGACAAAAAGAGAGAAGACCCAAATAGATAAAATCAGGATGAAAAGGGAGACATTACAACCAATACCACAGAAATTCAAAGGGTTATTAGAGGCTACTATAAGCAACTATATGCCCATAAATTAGAAAACTTAGAAGAAATGGATAAATTCCTAGACATATACAACCTAACAAGATTGAACCATGAAGAAATCCAAAACCTGAACAGACCAATAACAAATAATGAGATCAAAGCTATCATAAAATGTCTCCCAGCAAAGAAAAGCCCAGGACCCAGTGGCTTCACTGCTGAATTCTACCAAACATTTGAAGAACTAATATCAATCCTATTCCAACTATTTCAAAAAACAGAGAAGGGAATGCTTCCAAATTCATTCTATGAGCCCAGTATTATCCTGCTACTAAAACCAAAGCAAGACAGATCAAAAAAAGAAAACCACAGGTCAATATTCCTGATGAACATGCATGCAAAAATTCACAACAAAATACTAGCAAACTAAATTCAGTAATACATTAAAAATATCATTCATCATGACCAAGTGGGATTTATCCCAGGGATGCAAAGGTGGTTCAACATACATAAATCAATCAATATAATACATCATATCAACAGAATGAAGGACAAAGCTATATGACCATTTCAATTGATGTTGAAAAAGCATTGTATAAAATTCAGGTGACAGAGCGAGACTCCATCTCAAAAAAAAAAAAAAAAAATTCAGCATCCCTTCATGATAAAAACCCTAAAAAACACTGGGTCTAGAAGGAACATACGTCAGCAGCACTGGGTCTAGAAGGAACATACGTCAGCATTAAAAAAGTCATACACAACAGACCCACAGCTAGCATCATACTAAATGGGGAAAAACTGAAAGCTTTTCCTCTAAGATCTGGAACACAACAAGGATGTCCACTGTCATCACTGTTATTCAGCATAGTACTGGACTTACTAGCTAGAGCAATAAGGCAAGCAAAAGAAATAACAGACATCAAAAGTGGAAAGCAAGAAATTATCCTTGTTTGCAAATGATATGATATCATATTTGGAAAAACCTAAAGACTCCACCAAAAATCTATTGAACTGATAAACAAATTCAGTACAACTGCAAGATACAAAACCAACATACAAAAATCAGTAGCATTTGTACATTTCAACAGTGAACAATCTGAAAGAGAAATCCAGATAGTAATCCTATTTACAATAGCTACAAATAAAATAAAATACCTAGGAATTAACAAAAAAATTGACAACTCTACAATGAAAACTATAAAACACTGATGCATGAAATTGAAGGGGATACACAAAAAAAATGGAAATATATTCTGTGTTCATGGATTGGAAGAATCAATGTTGTTAAAATGATCACACTACCCAAAGCAATCTACAGATTCAATGTAGTCTGTATCAAAATACTAATGACAATCTTCACAGAAATAGAAAAAACAATCCTAAAATTTAAATGGAACCACAAAAGACTCAGAATAGCCAAAGCAATTCTGAGTAAGAACAACAAAACTGGAGAAATAACATTACCTAACATTAAGTGATACTACAGAGCTACAGTAACCAAAACAGCATGGTACTGGCATACTTGACACATAGACCAATGGATCAGAGTAGAGAACCCAGAAATAAATCCATACAGCCATAGTGAACTCATTTTTGAGAAAGGTTCCAAGAACATATATTGGGAAAGAACAACCTGTTCAATAAATGGTGCTGGGAAAACTGGATACCCATATGCAGAAGAATGAAGTTAGACCCCCTATCTCTCACCATATACAAAAATCAAATTACAATGCACCAAATACTTAAATCGAATGCATCAAACTATGAAACTACTACAAGAAAACATTGAGGAGATTCTCTAGGACATTGGACCAGGCAAAGATTTCTTGAATAAACCCCACAAGCACAGACAACCGAAGCAAAAATGGACAAATGGGATCACATGAAGTTAAAAACCTTCTTCACAGCAAAGAAAACAATCAACAAAGTGAAGAGACAACCCACAAGTGGGAGAAAATATTTTCAAATGACTTTATGTGACCAGGGATTAATAACTAGCATATATAAGGAGCTCAAACAACTCTATAGGAAAAAACCTAATAATCCAATTTAAAATGGGTAAAAGATCTGAATAGACATTTATCAAAAGAAGACATACAAGTGATAAACAGGTATATGAAAAGGTGCTCAACATTGGTGATCATCAGAGAAATGCAAATCGAAACTACAGTGAGATATCATCTTACCCCATTAAAATTGCTGTTATCCAAAAAACAGGCAATAGTGAATGCTGGTGAGGATGTTGAGAAAAGGAAATACTGTTGGTGGGAATGTAAATTAGTACAACCATTATGGAGAACAGTTTGGAGGTTCCCAAAAAACTTCAGAATAGAGCTATTATATAATCTAGCAAGCCCACTGCTGGGTATATACCCAAAAGAAAGGAAATCAGTATATGGATGAGATTATCTGCATTGCTATTGCAGTGATGAGATTATTGCAATGCTATTCACAATAGCCAAATTTTGGAACAACCTAAGTATCCATCAACAGATGAATGGATACAGAATACGGTACATTTACATAGTTGAGTAGTCTTCAGCCATAAAAAACAATGAGATTCTGTCATTTGCAACAACATGGATGGCACTGGGAGCTATTATGTTAAGTGAAATAAGTCAGGCACAGAAAGACAAACTTTGCATGTTATCACTTATTTGTGGGAGCTAAAAATTAAAACAATTGAACTCATAGAAATAGAGAGTAGAAGGATGGTTACCAAAGGCTGGGAAGGATAGTAGGGAATTGGGAGGAAGTGGGGATGGTTAGTGGGTACCTACTATGTACCTACTATATATACCTACTACCTACTATGTACCCACAGAATTAAAAAGAAATTAAAGAAAAAAGAAATTGGAGTTAGAGAAAGCAGAAATCTTCAGGTAGGGAGGAAAAATAGTAGTAGCTGTAATCCCAGCACTTTGGGAGGCCGAGACGGGCGGATCACGAGGTCAGGAGATCGAGACCATCCTGGCTAACACAGTGAAACCCTGTCTCTACTAAAAAAATACAAAAAACTAGCTGGACGAGGGGGCGGGTGCCTGTAGTCGCAGCTACTCGGGAAGCTGAGGCAGGAGAATGGCGTGAACCCGGGAGGCGGAGTTTGCAGTGAGCCGAGATCCGGCCACTGCACTCCAGCCTGGGCGACAGATTGAGACTTCGCCTCAAAAAAAAAAAAAAAGAAAAATAGTAGCAGCTAGTTCTTGGTGAAACAATAGCAATGAATATCTGACATAGGCTCCTGACAAGTAAAAATGGTAAAAAGGGGACAGTAAAAAGGGGAGAGGAGGTCTACTATAGTAGCAGTCACTTCCAAGGGACATCTTCTCTAGGTATTTCTCCCTTCCCCAACTCACATTCAAGCCTAGTATGTAACTTGCCTCATCAACATGCTGTCATTGTCAACATCATCCACACTCTCAAGCTTCAAATGTCGATAAAAATAAATTGCTGCTCATAATTCAGCTGTGTTAACACATTTGGGAAACTGGGGAAAAGCTGTTAGCCTAGTTACATATGTCAATGACATCAGCCAAAATAAGCCTTGACTTGGTGCTCCAGGGGCTAGAGAAGGCCTAACAAATGTGAACAAATCACTGGGTTCAAAGACAAATTCAAAATCTTCCCTTCAACTCTCTATTTCTTTCATATGATTCTCCCTTCACCCTCACCAACCTCTTTGGCCTCTTCCTTTGGCGATGATGATGATGACGATGATGATGATGATACTTAAGATAATTCAACTCCTCCTTACTTCTGCAAGATATAAGCCTCCTAGAAGCTAAAGATATATTGTTTGCTAGTAAGAGTTATGTATGTATAAATGATATATTTTAACTGTTTATTAAAGCCCAACTATATGCATAAAAGTACACAGAGGTATAAAATTGAAATTTATAAAAATGAATTTTTATAAAATAATCATATCCATGTAACCAACACCCAGAACAAAAAGTAGAACATTACTAGCACACAGAAGTCAATACTTTGCCCAAGGGTTGCCAGTATCTCACTTCTAATAGCATAGATTAATTTTGTCAGATATGTCCTTTATAAAAATGAAATTCTACACTATGTTCATTTTGTCTTATTATTTTCTCTTAATATTGAGTTTATGAGATTTATTGCTTTATGTAGTTATTGGTTATTAATTCTCATTACTGTATAGTATTTATTGTGTAATTATACCACAATGTGTTTACTCATTCCAACATTGATGGGTAATTAGCCAATTTTCTTTTTTTCACATTATTTGTCTATTATCCATAGTGCTTCTGTGGCTATTCTTAAATATTTTGGGTGAAAACAGGTATGCACTTCTTTGGGTATGTTCCTAAGGGTAGAACTGCTGGGTTTTTGGGGATGCACATGCCCAGCTTAAGTAGAAGCTGCCAGTTTTCCAAAATGAATATGCAGTATATACTGTTTCCAAAATATTATGGCTCAGTGCAGCCTTGAACTCCTGAACTGAGGTGATCCTCCTGCCTCAGCTTCCCAAGTAGCTGGGACTACAGACTCGCACGACCTGGCTATTTAATTTTTTTTTTTTTTGTAGAGCTAGGTCTGCTTATATTGTCTAGGCTGATTGCAGACTCCTGGCCTCAAACAATCTTCTTGCCTTAACCTCCCAAAGTTCTTGGATTACAGGCATGAGCCACTGCACCTGGTCAAAATGAATATACTATTTTATGTTAACACTAGCAGTATAGAGAGTTCCAGTTCCCCCACATCCTCCCAACACTTGGCTTCTCCTCTTTTAGCCTTTCCAGTAGGTATGTTTGGTTCAGGACTTTTGCCCACTTTTCTATTGAGTTGACTGGGGTTTTTAATTATTAATGTGTAAGAGTTTTTTATATATTGTGATATGAGATCTTTGTCAAACGCAAGTATTGTAAATATTTTCTCTCATCCCGTAGACTGACTTTTCACTACCTTAATGGAGTCTTTTGACAAAATTAGAATTTTAAAAATACATTTAGAATACTTTCCTGCAACCTCACTAATGAGAGGATTAAGAAACCTCCATCTATTCTGCAGGGAAATACATCGGACTCTGCCTGGCTCGGCTGGTAGAAGTAAGGAGGTAATTCTGTGCCCTGGAATTAAGAAAGAATAACTGATAATAATAATATCAACCATAGATGGATTGCCTACTATATGTCTAGAGATTATTATATATATTATATCAAAGTTAAAACTTACCACCTTCCTGTGACATAAAAGTATTATCATCAACCTCATTTTCAGATGAAGAAACTCTGGCACGGACAAGTAACTTTAAACTTAGTGTAGTCATTTCTAAATTTCTACTCTTGACCTTTACTATATACTTTCTTTTTGCCACCTCATACTAAAGCCAAAAATTCACAATATCTCCTGTTTAATAGGAGCTTAGTCTAGCTAAATATGGCCCCCAGAGATTCCATGCAACGAGCAGTCATTGCGGGCAGCCTGACCTTAAAAGGCAAGGAGGCTCCTGTCTCCACCTGAGGGCAAGGCCGCACGAGGAGCTCAGGTGCAAACTATTGGCCACCCCCATTCCCAGCAGCTGGGAGAATGCATGCTTTAGTCTATAGGAAACAGCTGGAAAGTTTGGCATGCTATCCACTATTCCTTGTACTATCTGTATCTGCTTGCTTCATGTAATAAGTTCTGATAAAAGCTCCTCAAGGATTTTGTTGGGCCTCTTTTCCTGGTAGAAACATATAATGGGAAGGTTAGTGGCATAAACTACAGTCCTTGCCATTGCAGTTTTGCTTCAGGCAACAATTGATATTCATTATCTCCCTCTTCCATGCCTCCCAACCTCCATTCTAGAGTCCCTTCACTATTTGTACCTCTGCTAGTGAAGAAGCCTACATAGTATAGTGACCCAGATGTTCATCCTATTGCTGGTCCACCAGCAGGTGATGAAGCTCCAACACCCCATATTAGAGTTTCTTGGGACGTTCCTGGTACCAGTTGCTTCAGGTTAAGTTGCCCGAGAAACAGGCTGTAGGATGGAGCTGTCTGTGTGTGCAGGAAAAGTAAAGGAAGCATAATTGGCAAAGGGATAAGTTGAAATGAAAATCAGTGTAACCTGTTGGTGGGATTGTAAACTAGTTCAACCATTATGGAAAACAGTATGGCAATTCCTCAAGGATCTAGAACTAGATGTACCATATGACCCAGCCATCCCACTACTGGGTATATACCCAAAGGATTATAAATTATTCTACTACAAAGACACATGCACACGTATGTTTATTGCGGCACTATTCACAATAGCAAAGACTTGGAATCAACCCAAATGTCCATCTGTGACAGACTGGATTAAGAAAATGTGGCACATATACACCATGGAATACTATGCAGCCATAAAAAAAGGACGAGTTTGCGTCCTTTGTAGGGACATGGATGCAGCTGGAAACCATCATTCTTAGCAAACTATCACAAGAGCAGAAAACCAAACACCGCATGTTCTCACTCATAGGTGGGAACTGAACAATGAGATCACTTGGACTCGGGAAGGGGAACATCACACAC
>NC_045434.1:23351199-23375021 GCF_002776525.5 Piliocolobus tephrosceles | reverse complement strand
GGGAGTTATACCTGATATAAATGATGAATTGATGGGTGCTGACGAGTTGATGGGTGCAGCACACCAACATGGCACAAGTATACATATGTAACAAACCTGCACGCTATGCACATGTACCCTAGAACTTAAAGTATAATAAAAAAAATAAAAATAAAAATAAAAAAAGAAAAAAAGAAAATCAGTGTAACAAAGGCCTCAGCCAATCCTACCAGAAACTCTGGAATTGCATGGCCTTCTATAGTTATCTTAAATGGGGAAAGGAGGCAAGCCTTCATATCTCCACATCAACCAATCATTGGATGTGGCCTGACCCCAAGATGGGGATGAGGTTTGAAGGAGTGGCAGTTCTCTTCATCTGAAAGCTATTGACCAACATTTCCAGTCCTAGGTGGGGGTGATATGGGAAGATCACCATGGCATCCACTGCAATTATTTATGCCTTAGATCTGAGTTGCAATAATTCAGAAGAATAAATTTTACATTTGAAATATTTGGGGTATCACTGGTAAAGCAGACTTCTGGAAGGGATTTAGATTTACACAGGTGAAAACATGCTTCATACTACCAGATTTCATCAGTTATAATCATCAAGATAGATATCAACAACTTGGAAGATGAATTCCAATTTTATTATTACTTTATATACTATGAAAAAAATTGCCATCAATTAAATTGTGATGCACAATGTTATATGTAAGAGGTATCTCAATTTCAGAGATAGGAAAGTATGAATAAAGCCCCCCTGCATCTTAGAATTGATGATATATAGTAAGTTTTAACACCCCTCCTTGCCACGCACACACAAACACAAGAAAATGGTGTTTTTCGTGGTGTTAGTGAATGTTGCCAAAATGGAAGTAAAGGGTAGATTTATTGCCAAGATCATCCTCAGTCCAGGTGTCCAGATAAAGTAACAGTTGTTCACTGCTTTACTTCCCTACTACATCGTACCTGTGTCATGGTATATGTAGGGTAGGCAGCACATCCCAGTGGATGAGTGGCATTTGGCATTCACAGAAAAGGACTCAGGGAAGACGTCCAGACCAGAAGGGACCTTACTAACCCACTCACCTACTCAGGAGTCCTTCTCGGCTCAGGATACACGTGCCTGGGCGTGGCCATTCTGTCTCTCTTATCCTTTAATCCTAAGACTATAATAAAGGGAAAGGGGCCCTCACTCTTTCTCTAACCCACCCCAACTTTTCATTTGACAAGAAAGATGTAGAAACTGTGTTCAGGAGTGAGGATACTCACCACTATGCAAGGCACAGTTCATTCTCTCTCAGTCCACACACACCTCAGGCTCTGCCTTCTCTACCCCACCTATCCTACGGCAAACAATTCTTCTCTCTTCAGTCATAGCAAAAACTCTTGACGTGTTTGTTCCTCCTTCGTGTAATGTTTTATGATGACCTGAATGAGAATCAATCTCCTTGATCTCTTCCTTTTTAAACTCCCACAGAGGCCTCTTCACTCATGTTTCCCACTTTAAATGTACTTACATCTTTGCTTGAACAGCATTCAGACTTGGTTTAATTGCAGCATTTTTCTGGGATGTGGTTGTCAGCATATCCTTCACAGGCTGACTTATGACCACAATGTCTCTCCCACATTTTCAGCAACACAGATAATGGACTTGGCAGTGAACACTGATTAAAGACATGGAGCCTCTTGCTAGCTTCTGTTGCTGCTGCTGATGCAGAGTCAGGATCTTAAATGTACATCGAGATCTCCCAGTTGGTCTTCCAAGGTCTATCCTGGACAAGGCTGCAGGGTTTTCCCAGCAGCCCTCTACGATGGGATGATTTGCTGCTCGGGGTTGCTCTGATTTTCTAAGATGCTGGGGGGAACTGGAAAGCATCAGCGTTTATCATGCACTAGAGGGTGCCGAAGTCCTGGGTAACTGAGTCTATCTAGGAAGAGTGTGTCTCATCCTGAAGCCCCAGGAAAGAGAAGCAGTGTCCATATTTCTAAAGTTCTGCAGCTGGACCGGGCATGAGGACCTCTGCTGGAACACATGGCTGCACTATCAGAGAGACTATTCTAAAACATTCAGTAGATCAGGATCTATACCACTGCTGAAGGTTTTTCAAAGGCAACACCACTGTGATTGAAAATACATATATATATTTTAACAGTAGTAATAGCTACCTATTTGCATACTATTTGTTATATGTCATACACTGTTGTAAGCACCTTACATGCATTAAGATATTAAATCAACGCTAAAACATTATCTTCAAGTTATAGATGAGAAAACTAAGGCAGAGCGCTTAAGAAATTTGCCCAAGATCACGTACTTTATAAGTGGCAGGACCAGGATTCAAATCCAGGAGTCCAGCTACAGCATCTTCAACACTCTGCTTCACTCACATGTTAACACAAATATCAGGCACTCTATTGCCACATTTCTTGTCAGAAGTAAACATAAATTTCCTCCAGCTTCCCTGGTTAGGCAACTACCACATTCAGTACCCTTAATAGTAGAAAGTTCTTTTTTAACACTCCCATGAATCCAGTTCCTGTTCTTTACTTCCACCCTAGATTTTTTTTTTTTTTTTTTTTTTTTATCTATATACATTTTTTCGCTCTGAACTTTTTGACTGTGTTATGGAGTATTTACTGACTGCCCAGCCTCAACAAATGGGGATTTTTTTTTTTTTTTTTGGTAAAGATGAGGTTTCGCTATGGTGCTCAGGCTGGTCTCAAACTCCTTGGCTCAAGCGATCCTCCCACCTCAGCCAGTGCATACTAGCTTGCTGGGCTGAAGCCAGGGATCCAAGTGGTCTAGCCCTGCAGATGCCACCCCCACAGAGCCCAGCAAGCTAGTATGCACTGGCTTGAAATTCTCATTGCCAGCATAGCAGTCTTAAGTTGACCTCGGACACTCGAGCTTGGTGTGCGGAGGGATGTCCTCCATTACTGAGGATTGAGTAGGCAGTTTTCCCCTCATAGTATAAACAAAGCCACCAGGAAGTTCAAACTGGGCAGAGCCCACCACAGCTCTGCAAAGCCACATGTTGCCAGACTGCCTCTCTAGAGTCCTCCTCTCTGGGCAGGGCATCTCTGAAAGAAAGGCAGCAGCCCCAGTCAGGGGCTTATAGATAAAACTCCCATCTCCCTGGGACAGAGCACCTGGAGGAAGAAGTGAAGGTGGGTGAAGCTTCAGAAGACTTAAACATTACTGCCTGCCAGCTCTGAAGAGAGCAGTGGATCTCACAGCACAGCACTCAAGCTCTGCTAAGAGACAGACTGCCTTCTCAAGTGGGTCCCTGACGACCATGCCTCCTGACTGGGAGACACCTCCCAGCAGGGGATGACAGACACTTCATACAGGAGAGCTCTGGCTGGCATCTGGTGGGTGCCCCTCTGGAATGAAGCCTCCAGAGAAAAGAACAGGCAGCAATATTTGCTCTTCTGCAGCCTCTGCTGGTGATACCTAGGCAAACAGGGTCCGCACTGGACCTCCATCAAACTCCAGCAGACCTGCAGCAGAGAAGCCTGTTAGAGGGAAAACCAACAAACAGAAAGGAATAGCATCAACATCAACAAAAAGGACATTCAGACAGAAACCCTATGCGAAGGTCAACAACATCAAAGAACAAAGGTAGTTAAATCCATGAAGATGAGGAAAAACCAGCTCATAAAGGCTGAAAATTCCAAAACCCAGAATGCCTCTTCTCCTCCAAAGGATCACAACTCCTTGCCAGCAAGGAAACAAAACTGAACAGATAATGAGTTTGATGAATTGACAGAAGTAGGCTTCAGAAGGTGGGTAATAACAAACTCCTCTGAGCTAAAGGAGCATGTTCTAGCCCAATTCAAGGAAGCTAAGAACCTTGATAAAAGGTTACAGGAACTGTTAACTAGAATAACCAGTTTAGAGAACATAAATAAGCTGATGGAGCTGAAAAACACAGCACAAGAACTTCATGAAGCATACACAAGTATCAGTAGCTGAAGCAATCAAGCAGAAGACAGGATATCAAGGATTGAAGATCAACTTAATGAAATAAAGTGTGAAGACAAGATTAGAGAAAAAAGAATGAAAAGGAACAAACAAAGCCTCCAAGAAATATGAGACTATGTGAAAAAGACCAAACCTATGTTTGACTGGTGTACCTGAAAATGATGGGGAGAATGGAACCAAGTTGGAAAACACTCTTCAGGATATTATGCAGGAGAACTTCCCCAATGTAACAAGACAGGCTAACATTCAAATTCAGGAAATACAAAGAACACCACCAAGATACTCTTTGAGAAGAGCAACCCCAAGACACATGATCATCAGAATCACCAAGGTTGAAATGAAGGAAAAAATGTTAAGGACAGCCAGGGAGAAAGGTCAGGTTACCCACAAAGGGAAGCCCACCAGACTAACAGCAGATCTCTCTACAGAAACCCTACAAGCCAGAAGAGAATGGGAGCCAACATTCAACATTCTTAAAGAAAAGAAATTTCAACTCAGCATTTCATATCCAAACTAAGCTTCATAAGTAATGGAGAAATAAAATCCTTTACAGACAAGCAAATGCTGAGCGATTTTCTCACCAACAGACCTGCTTTACAAGAGCTCCTGAAAGAAGCACTAAATATGAAAATGGAAAAACTGGTACCAGTTACTGCAAAAATGTAAGACCGTCAACACTATGAAGAAACTGCATTAACTAATGGGCAAAATAATCAGCTAGCATCATAATGACAGGATTGAATTCACACATAACAATACTAACCTAAAATGCAAATGGGCTAAATGCCCCAATTAAAAGACACAGACTGGCAAATTGGATAAAGAGTCAAGACCTATTGGTGTGCTGAATTAAGGAGACCCATCTCACCAGCAAAGACACACATAAACTCAAAATGAAAGGATGGAGGAATATTTACCAAGCAAATGGAAAGAAAAAAAAAAAAAAAAGCAGGGGTTGCAATCCTAGTCTCTGATAAAATAGACTTAAACCAACAAAGATCAAAAAAGACAAAGAAGGACATGACATAGTGGCAAAGGGATCAACCCTACAAGAAGAGCTAACTATCCTAAATATATATGCACCAAATACAGGAGCACCCAGATTCATAAAGCAAGTTCTTAGAGACCTACAAACAGACTTAATTTCCCACGCAATAATAACGGGAGACTTTAACACTCCACTGTCAATATTAGACAGATCAATGAGACAGAAAACTAACAAGGATATTCAGGACTTGAACTCATCTCTGAACCAAGCAGACCTAGTAGACATCTACAGAACTCTCCACCTCAAATCAACAGAATATACATTTTTCTCAACACCACATTACACTTACTCTAAAATTGACCACATAATTGGAAGAAAAACACTTCTCAGCAATTGCACAAGAACAGAAATCATAACGAACAGTCTCTCAGACCACAGTGCAATCAATTAGAACTCAGGATTAAGAAACTCACTCAAAACTGCACAACTAAATGGAAACTGAACAACCTGCTCCTGAATGACTACTGAGTAAATAACAAAATTAAGGCAGAAATAAATAAGCTCTTTGAAACCAACAAGAACAAAGACAAAACAAACTAGAATCTCTGGGACACAGCTAACGCAGTGTTCAGAGGGAAATTTATGGCACTAAATGCCCACATGAGAAAGCAGAAAAGATGTAAAATTGACCCCCTAATATCACAGTTAAAAGAACTAGAGAAGCAAGAGAAAACCAACTTAAAAGCTAGCAAAAGAGAAGAAATAACTAAGATCAGAGCAGAACTGAAGGAGAAAGAGACACGAAAAACCCTCAAAAATCAATGAATCTAGGAGCTGATTTTTTGAAAGTATTAACAAAATAGACAGCTAGCCAGACTAATAAAGAAGAAAAGAGAGAAGAATCAAATAGACACAATAACAAATGATAAAAGGGATATCACCACTGATCCTACAGAAATACAAACTGCCATCAAATAATACTATAAACACTTCTAGGCAAATAAACTAGAAAATCTAGAAGAAATTGATAAATTCCTGGACACATACACCCTCCCAAGACCAAACCAGGAAGAAGTTAAATCCCTGAATAGACCAATAACAAGTTCTGAAATTGACACAGTAAGTAATAGCCTACCAACCAAAAAAAAAAAAAAAAAAAACCCAGGGCCAGGCGAATTCACAGCTGAATTCTACCAGAGGTACGAAGAGGAGTCAGTACCATTGCTTCTGAAACTATTCCAAACAACACAAAAACAGGGACTCCTCCCTAACTCATTTTATGAGGCTAGCATCATCCTGATACCAAAACCTGGCAGAGACAAAACAAAAAAAGAAAATTTCAGGCCGATATCCCTGATGAACATCAATGCAAAGATCCTCAATAAATACTGGCAAACTGAATCCAGCAGCACATCAAAAAGTTTATGCACCACGATCAAGTCAGCTTCATCCCTGGGACGTAAGGCTGGTTAAACATATGCAAATCAATAAACATAATCCTTCACATAAATAGAACCAATGACAAAAAACACATGATTATCTCAATACATGCAGAAAAAGTCTTTGATATAATTCAACACCCCTTCATGCTAAAAACTCTCAATAAACTAAGTATTCATGGAATATATCTCAAAATAATAAGAGCTATTTATGACAAACCCAGAGCCAATATCATTCTGAATGTGCAAAAGCTGGAAGCATTCCTTGAAAACCAGCACAAGACAAGGATGCCCTCTCTTACCACTCCTATTCAACATAGCATTGGAAGTTCTGTCTGGGGCAATCAGGCAAGAGAAAGAAATAAAACATATTCAAATACAAAGAGAGAAAGTCAAATTATCTCTGTTTGCAGATGACATGATTGTATATTTAGAAAATCCCATCATCTCAGCCCAAAATCTCCTTAAGCTGATAAGCAACTTCAGCAAAATCTCAGGATGCAAAATCAATGTGCAAAAATCACAAGCATTCCTATACACCCATAATAGACAGAGACCCAAATCATGAGTGAACTCCCATTCACATGTGCTACAAAGAGAATAAAGTACCTAGCAATACAACTTATAAGGGATGTGAAGGACCTCTTCAAGTAGAACTACAAACCACTGCTCAAGGAAATAAGAGAGGACATAAACAAATGGAAAGACATTCCATGATCATGGATAGGAAGAATCAATATCATGACAATGGCCATAGTGCCCAAGGTGATTTATAGATTCAACACTATTCCCATCAAGCTACCATTGACTTTCTCCACAGAATTAGAAAAAAACTACTTTAAATTTCATATGGAACCAAAAAAGATCCTGTATAGCCAAGACAATCCTAAGCAAAAAGAACAAACCTGGAGGTATCAGGCTACCTGACTTCAAACTATACTACAAGGCTACAGTAACTAAAACAGCATGGTACTGGTACCACAACAGATACATAGACCAATGGAACAGAACACAGGTCTTAGAAATAATGCCACACATCTACCACCATCTAATCTTTGACAAACCTGACAAAAACGAGCAATGGGGAAAGGATTCCCTATTTAATAAATGGTGTTGAGAAAACTGGCTAGCCATATGCAGAAAACGGAAACTGGACCCCTTCCTTACACCTTATACAAAAATTAACTCAAGATAGATTAAAGACTTAAATGTAAGACCTAAAACCATAAAAACTCTAGAAGAAAACCTAGGCAATACCATTCAGGACATAGGCACGGGCAAAGATTTCATGACTAAAACACAAAAAGCAATGGCAACAAAAGCCAAAATTGACAAATGGGATCTAATTAAACTAAAGATCTTCTGCACAACAAAAGAAACTATCATCAGAGGGAACAGGCAACCTACAGAATGGGAGAAAATTTTTGCAATCTATTCATCTGACAAAGAATCTACAGGGATTCTGTAGATTCTAAGTTCCCTGTAGACAGAATCTACAAGGAACTTAAACATATTTACAAGAAAGAAATGAACAACCCCATCAAAAAGTGGGCAAAGTATATGAACAGACACTTCTCAAAAGAAGACATTTATGTGGCCAGCAAGCAAGAAAAAAAAAAAGCTCACTATCACTGGTCATTAGAGAAATGCAAATCAAAACCACAATGAGATACCATCTCACGCCAGTTAGAAAGACAATCACTAAAAAGTTAGGAAACAACAGATGCTGGAGAGCATGTGCAGAAATAGGAACGCTTTTACACTCTTGGTGGGAATGTAAATTAGTTCAACCATTGTGAGAGATAGTGTGGTGATTCCTCTAGGATGTAAAACCAGAAATACCATTTGACCCAGCAATCTTATTACTGGGTATATGCCCAAAGGATTATAAATCATTCTACTATAAAGATGCATGCACATGTATGTTTATTCAAGCACTATTCACAATAGCAAAGACCTGGAACCAACCCAAATGCCCACAGATGACTGACTGGATAAAGAAAATGTGGCACATATACCCATGGAATACTATGCCCCCATAAAAAAGGATGAGTTCATGTCCTTTGCAGGAACATGGATGAATCTGGAAACCATCATTTTCAGCAAATTAACACAGCAGCAGAAAACCAAGTACCACATGTTCTCACTCATAAGTGGGAGTTGAACAATGAGAACGTATGGACACAGGGAGGGGAACATTACACACTGGGACCTGTCTGGGGGTGGGGGTCTAGGGGAGGGAGAGCATTAAGAGAAATACCTAATGTAGATGATGGGTTGATGGGTGCAGCAAACCACCATGGCACGTGTATACCTATGTAACAAAACTGTACTTTTTGCACATGTATCCTAGAACTTAAAGTATATATATATATTTTTTTTAAAAAAAGGCCAATTATGTCTGATTCTTGGATATAGTATATTGACAAGCTAGTCAGACTGCTGGATGTAGGTGATATAGTAGAGTTGGAGTGCTTGGATTTCAATCCTGGCTCCTCCACTTACCAGCTGTGAGAACTTAGCCAAGTTACTCTCTCTGTGCCTCAGTTTCTTCATCTACAAAATAAGAATAATAATAGTGAATCAGGAAAAGTTCCCTTATCCCCCTTACAGGGCATCCAATAGGAGTGTACTCACTTCTTCAGTGCCCCGCTGCTCATATCCCTAGAGGAAGCATGCAGACTGGCAGGCTGTGTGGCTCAACTCCATGGCAGTGTCTAGGGGTGAATGTTTATAGCTCCTGAAGCCCCAGTGCGTGTGCATTACAGGGTGCTCTTTCAGCTTAGTCATCCATAGATGGCTTGTGTTAGTCAGCTCTATTAGACCCCCTGCCTTATTGTTAGGACGGAGGGCTTTCTGTATCCTGGGGTTTCTTGCCTTGGTGTACTGGAAGTATCAGATCACACATGGGCTTAGAGAATGAGTGCAAGGTTTTATTGAGTGGAAATAGCTCTCAGCAGATGGGGGAGCCAGAACGGGATGGAGTGGGAAGGTGGCTTTCCTCTGGAGTCAGGCTGCTGAGAGAGTCCAGGGGCTCTATTCTGACTGCTCCGGCCAAACCCCATGCTATTTCACCGGTCCATGGCCCACCAGCTTGCCGGTGTCTGTCAGTGTGCCCTTATGCCGGTGCATTCCTCTAGACATCCAGACACTTGTGTTTTCTTCAGTTTGTGTGTTCCTCTCGATGTCCAGCCCTGTGTGTGTGTGTGTGTGTGTGCCCGCTAGGGTCTTGGGGTTTTTAAAGGCACGGGATGGGGGCGTGATGGATTAGGGTGGTCTTGTGCAACGCAACATTTGATCAGGAAAACAGAAATGCCTGTCCTCACCTAGGACCACGGGCACAGGCCTGGGAGTAGAGCCCTAGCTATGGACCTGCCCTTCTCTACTCAGCACTTTGTGCCTGCCTCCCATATCAATAGTACCTACCTCATGGAGTGGTTGTGAGAACTGAATGTGTTAACACATGCAAAGCACTTATAACACTAGCACTAAGTGCTCAACAAATATATTTGTTATTAGTTGCTGTTTTCATTTCCAGTAATACCTAATTGTCTGGGAGGGAGAGGAGTCTGGGAAGTGTACTAAAGTTGTTGCCCTTAGAAGGTACAAACAGAATCTGAAATAAAAGAAAGCAGCTTTCTCAGAATCCCTGTGCATAACATCATCACACAGGTATCCTGCTGTCGCTCTGAACTCAGGCAAGGACTGGTAAAAACAACAGAATGTTGTTTAGAAACAACAGAAGGTTTAAACTGTTTCTTCTGAGTGGTAGGCAATTCCAGGAATGCTTTACAAAGAAGTCTTGCTGGTTGTACCTGAGTATACCCAGCAAGCAAATTTCCTTCCAGAGTTCAAACAGCAGATGTGCCCATCCATGAGCCCCCAAAGCCTGTGTGGTCTAATTAGGTGGTCAGTGATATCTATTGTTTAATTTAATGGAAACACTCTAGGTTTTCAAGAATCAAATCAGCAGTTCTTGGAAAGATCAGAATTGGACCTCACATGTCATCTCATTCTCCTGCCTATAATGCTGATTGGAGATAAGAACTGAGGACATGAACTCAGTTATAGGATACTAATGAGGATGTTTCATGCTGCTCAAGGAATTGGCAACCAGATCTTGAGAGTGTAGACAAAAAAAGGATGCATTGCAAAATGGCCTCCGGCAATGGCTAGATACCTTTCTCAGACTAAGAGAGAGCCAAACCTGTTTGCTAACACAAACCAACAATTTAGAACCCAATTCACACACTCTAGTTATTTAAAAACCTGGAGGATTATAGAAAGGGGTTGAGGGAATCGTTGAAACCACAAGTCATAAGCTTGTGAGACATTTTCCCTACCACCAAACTAAATTAAGAAGCCCCAAGAAAATCACTTGTTGAAATCTCAGGTAACTGTGGGAAGGGTGGAGTGATATCTCATTCTCAAATTGTATGTCTGCTCAAGGGGAAGACTTGCTGGTGTACCCCTTCTATCTGAGCAGAAGACAGTAATGAAGATGAACGTAGGGCAAGGTGGTGGCGGAACACTTTGTGCTCCCACCATTGGTCACAGCAGGGGTGCATGAATTTCCTGTGGGCTACACAGACACTACAGAAGGAGCAAAATGTGAGGCATCTTGCTGTTACCCCAACTGAGAGGGCTGGGCTGCAGGGGAAGCAGCCCCAACTACTAGAAGTTGCAGGAAGTTTTTGGAAGAGATCAAGTCAGAGCTGGCTGTCCTATGTTGGAGAGCAAAGGAGTAGGGGGGCCCTTCATCTATCCCTACGCCCACCCAGGGTGCCCAAAGTACTGCCTTCTGAGGCCTGCCATACAGAGGAATTTTGGAGCTGTGAGTGTGAGCTAAGGAGGAGCAGCAGCCAAAAGAGAACTCCGACAGGTGGCTGTCAAGGGCAGATTGGGTGCACAGAAAGAATTATTCAGAGGTTACCTTGATTTCAAAATTAATATTCCATTTATTCAAAAATCCAGTTCTTTCTGAAGCTTTTAAATTCAGCCTACTGATCTTATTTTGCTATTTATAGTTCTAGCAATCATTAAAAATTGCCTTTTATGGGGTCGTTGATTAACATGTAGTCTCATTTACAAATTTAGTTTAACTCCTTTAAATATTTTGTTGCATTAAATTATTAAATATATTTAATTTCCCTTTTAAGTTCCCCAGTTGTCTGACTTAGCAAAAAGGCCTTCCTAAGTGCTTGAATCATTCTTATAAATCTAATAAATTAAACTTATAAATAAGGTAAGACTTAAGACTTCTTAAATGTGCTAATGCAAATATATACATTTAGTAGGAGTTCTACTTAAAGTCCAAAGCTCAAACCAAATACTCAATAATTTTGAATTACAGTCACAAGATTGACCTGCTACTCTAATACACCCAATTCTCTTAAACAATGCAGACACCTAAGACAACAATTTGAAGAGATTCCTTATTTAAAAAAATACTATGAGTTTGATGTTCATAAATATCTGTATACCTAATTCTAAATCATATTTGGGCTAAAAAGTACTTCATCACTAATAAAACAACTAGGTCATCCAATAGCTTTGAAGGATATCTTCTCAATTGTTGAATTTGAATCATGATCAGAGAGGAGCAAGGACATGTAGCCCACCAAGCCCACACCATTCAGGTCCCAGTCCACTCATGGAAGTCCAAATGCCTGACCTAGCCACTTCTTCACTTGATGGGATTTTGCATTTATTTGCCATCCTATAACTGGGTTAAGTTATTTATATACACTTCTGCCTCATTCCTCCTATCTCTTAGGCCACAAAACTCTTACACCTGTAAGAGCCTGTCAAATGAATTAGTTAATTGATATCCAATTAAATTGTGAATATCTCTTGTGGCTCAGGCTGTCCATAAACCTACCACCTTCAAGGTTATTCCATGTACAGGGGCCACTACCTATGATGATCCCTGCCCTCTCTACTATTTCTACTTCTTAATCCCCAATCCCAAGTAAGCTAGAACTAGGAGGGTGGGAAGAGAGAAAAGGGTTGTTCCCTCTATAGGTTATTGAGGCCACTAGTCAAGCCTGAGATGGGAAGAGGGAAGGAGATGAGATGGACATCTTAAATTGTACTGGCTTGGACTTTTTAATAACTAGAAATGAGTGGAAAACTGTGGAATTTGCCTGAGAAGTCAACAAAGAGAAGGAAAGGAAGATTAACAGAGAAAACATTTCTTTGATGTTTACATGTCATTGAATTCAAACTGTTCGATAAACATGTAACATTTGAGCAAGAATATTTTACCTGTTATTAAGCCCTAAGAGGTGTCTGGTTTTAATTTTTTTGCTCTTTTTAGAATATGCAGACCCTAGATGTTCCATATGATCTTCTGTGAATCCCAGTTGCTAATTCTGGAACGAAAAAGGAAAAATCTCCTTCAGTATCCTGTTATGCTCATCTCCCAAGTGACACTTGACCCCCTTTATAAAAACCTGTAAGTCTCTATCCAGACTTCCGTATTTCTTACGTCATCCCCAAACCATTCTTACCTCTTCATGGTGGTTTTCGTGTTGACAGTCCCTAATGAGACCAGCATCATTCTTAACTGGTGAACAAAAATTCAGAAAGTGTCCTGGATATGGGCCCCTTACTAAGGCTACCAGAAAGATTGCAGCTACCGTCCTGTACTCCCGTTTCTAAGAGCTTTCTTCTTCATTTTACATTTAGCACCTCTTGGAAAGAACAGGTGCTACAATGGGAAAATCAGCTGGCCAAAATCTGGGCAAACCACACATGCCTAGAGTTGAAGGCTCCTTCAACGAACTATGCCCCTTGCTCCAGGACTAGAATAGGCTCTCTCAGGGCTGTAGGCTCAAGCATGGTCCCACCCACCCCACACCACAGCTGTGCATCCAAAATAAGAGGGAAACTCAGGCAGGAACCAAAGTGAGCAGACCAGGAGAGGAAATTAAAATCCTTTAGTTGTAGTGTATTAAGTCATTGCAGCACTCAAAGGCAGCCATTCATATCATTCAGGAAGCTCTGAATAAATGTTTCAGTAATGAGACATGCAGAAAGGAGCTTGTCACCCTGTGATAGTCTCTCTGCAAAGAATTTGATTTAAGGTTGGTATCAGAGCATGAACCATGCTGAAATACAATTACAAAAGAAACAGGAATTTCATTAGTGGATTGCAAGGAACAGCTTGGAACTGAGGAGGCTGGTGAGAGCTGATAGGTGTTGGCAGGAAGAAAGAGGGGAAAAGAAGAGGTGGTGTGTGATGGGAGAAGCCACCCGTACCTCTAGTACCAAACTGGGAAGGAAGATGGCAATGTCGATTTCAGGAAAAGGAAAGGAGAAGATGACTTCCTCTTTTGGGTTGATAAATGACTACTCTCTTCATATGTGCTTTTTACCTTAAAAAATGAATAAAATTAAGATTTATTCATATTTATTTGGTAGATTTATAGTAGCTAATTAAGTAAAGTGCTTAGAAAAGTGACTAGCACATATAGTATTATGGATGGGTTTGCTATGATTTTATAAATCATGTGTGTGTGTTTATTTATGTATGAGATGATGGCTCAAAATTGTTTTTAATTATAATTAACATACAATTAAAAATGTTGACACTACTGTTAAGCAATTAGTGATTTAGAGGGACAAGGGGAGAGAAAGAGGGAAAGAAGAATGGAAGAATGATAGAATGAATAAAAAGGAGGGCTCTCACTGGGACTGGGATATCTATAGGTATACAGTGTTTGCTCAGAGGAACTTCTTACTCTTCTATCTTCACTGGGCAAACCTTCTCAAATGTGATCTCTACAGAGCAGAGTTCAGTTTTGGATTATTCTAATCTAAAGTGGTCAGGGAATTTCTATTCCTTTGGAAAGCATGAGTGGCAGGTGCTTTCCTTTAGGAACAGAAGACATGTTCTGAGTTTCATTTTTGTCCCCTTATCTCAGGTGGTGGCTGTAGGGGACAGTTAAACCAAAGGTCCAGTCCCATCAGAATGAGTGCTATCTTTCAACACACAATTTTTCAGTAGATCTCTGATGGAATCTCAGAACTAAATAGGATTTCAGGTGCTGGCCAAGATGGAGTAAGCCTACCACAGTTCATCTCTCCCACTGAATACAGTAAAAAAAACTCTAGAACACAATCGAAAAACTACACAAGGACTCTGAAAAGTAGACGTTAGCATCCAGATAGGGTTGGGAAGTCAAAACTTGATGAACAACTAATAAAGGATTGGGGAAGCTTTTTGGATATTTGCCCTTTATTGTCATTCAGCTTTGACTTCAGTGTACTGCCCCCTTTACCCAGCAATTTTGTAACTGGGTAGCAATGATGAAAAGCAAAAACAGTAAGAGAAAACAAAACATCACAATGTGTGGGATGTGTCTAGAGCAGTGCTCAAAGTGGAATTTAAAGCGTTAAATATTTATATAGAAAAAGAAGGTCTTAAATTATATAAGTATATACTTTAAGAAACCACAGGCTGGGCATGGTGGCTCACACCTGTAACTCCAGCACTTTGGGAGGCTGAGGCGGGCAGATCATGAGGTCAGGAGATCAAGACCATCCTGGCTAACACGGTGAAGCCCTGTCTCTACTAAAATATACAAAAAATTAGCCGGACGTGGTGGTGGGTGCCTGTAGTCCCAGGGAGGTGCCTGTACTCGGAGGCTGAGGTAGGAGAATGGCATAAACCCGGGAGGCTGAGCTTGCTGTGAGCTGAGATCGCACCACTGCACACTCCAGCCTGGGCGACAGAATGAGACTCTGTCTCAAAAAAAAAGAAAAAAAGAAAAAGAAACCACAAAGAAGAACAACTTGAACCCAAAGCAAGTAACAGAAAGAAAATAATAAAGATTAAAGCAGAAACCAGGCTGGGCATGATGGCTCAGGCCTGTCATCCCAGCGCTTTGGAAGGCTGAGGTGGGTAGATCACCTGAGGTCAGGAGTTTAAGACTAGCCTGGGCAACATAGTGAAACTCTATCTCTACAAAAATACAAAAATTAGCTGGGCATGGTAGTGGGCGCCTGTAATCCCAGCTACTCAGGAGGCTTAAGCAGGAGAATTGCTTGAACCCAGGAGGTGGAGGTTTCAGTGAGCTGTGATCGCACCATTGCACTCTAGCCTGGGTGACAAGAGTGAAATTCCATTTAAAAAAAAAAAGAAAAGAAATAAAAGGGCAGAATTCAATGAGAGAAGCTTGAATCAATGAAACCAAATACTAGTTTTCTAAAAAGATCAATAAAATAAATAAACTTTTAGTGACATTGACCAAGAAAAAAGAGAAAACACAAATTACCAATATCAGGAGTGAAAGTGGAGAGGATATCATTACAGATTCCACGTACACCAAAAACATAATAAGACCATAGGGGGATTCTGGCAAGATGGCCAAATAGGAACAGCTCTGGTCTGCAGCTTCCAGCAAGACCAATGCAGAAGGCAGGTGATTTCTGCATTTCCAACTAAAATATTTGGTTTATCTCACTGGGACTGGTTAGACAGTGGGTGCAGCCCATGGAGGGCAAGCAGAAGCAGGGTGGGGCATCACCTCACCCGAGAAGCACGAGGAGTTGGGAAACTCCCTCTACTAGCCAAGAGAAGCCGTGGGGGACTGTGCCATGAGGGACGGTACTATCTGGCCTAGATACTATGTTTTTCCCACAGTTTTTGCAACCCACAGACCAGGAGATTCACTCAAGTGCCTACACCACCAGGGCCCTGAGTTTCAAGCACAAAACTAGGTGGCCATTTGAGCAGACACCAAGGTAGCTACAGGAGGTTTTTTTTTTTTTTTTTTTTTTTTTTTTTTCCATACCCCAGTGGCACCTGGAACTCCAATGAGACAGAACCGTTCACTCCCCTGGAAAGGAGGCTGAAGCCAGGGAGCCAAGTGGTCTTGCTCGGGGGTTCCACGCCCACAGAGCCCAGCAAGCTAAGATCCACTGACTTGAAACTCTAACTGCCAGCACAGCAGTCTGAAGTTGACCTGGGACATTTGAGCTTGGTGGGGGAAAGGGCCAATGCTGACACTTGAGTAGGCTGTTTCCTCCCACAGTGTAAACAAAGCCATCAGAAAGTTCACACTGGGCAGAGCCCACCACAGCTCAGCAAAGTCACTGTAGCCAGACTGCCTCTCTAGATTCCTCCTGTCTGGGCAGGGCATTTCTAAAAGAAAGGCAGAAGCCCCAGTCAGGGGCTTATAGATAAAACTCCCATCTCCCTGGGACAGAGCACCTATGGGAAGGGGTGGCTGTGTGCACAGCTTCAGCAGATTTAAATGTTCCTGCCTGCCGGCTCTGAAGAGAGCAGCAGATCTCCCAGCACAGTGATCGAGCTCTGCTAACAGACAGACTATCTCCTCAAGTGAGTCCCTGACCCCCATGCCTCTTGACTGGGAGATACCTCCCAGCAGAAGTCAAGAGACATCTCATACAGGAGAGCTTCAGCTGGCATCTGGCAGGTGCTGCTCTGGGATGAAGTTTCCAGGGGAAGGAGCAGGCAGCAATCTTTGCTGTTCTGCAGCCTCTGCTGGTGATAAACAGGAAAACTGGGTCTGGAGTGGACCTCCAGCAAACTCTAGCAGACATTTTGAAGAGAGTCCTGACTGTTAGAAGGAAAACAAACAGAAAGCAATAGCATAAACATCAACAAAAAGGACACCCATGCAAAAACCCCATCCAAAGGTCCTTAGCATTAAAGACCAAAGGTAGATAAATTCATGAAGATTATGAAAAACCAGCCCTAAAAGGCTGAAAATTCCAAAAACCAGAACACCTCTTCTCCCTCAAAGGATCACAACTCCTCACCAGCAAGAGAACAAAACTGGACTGAGAATGAGTTTGATGAATTGACAGAAGTAGGCTTCAGAAGATGGGTAATAACAAACTCCTCTGAGTTAAAGGAGCATGTTCTAACCCAATTCAAGGAACCTAAGAACCTTGATAAAAAGATAGAGGAACTGCTAACTATAATAACCAGTTTAGAGAAGAACATAAATGACCTGAAGGAGCTGAAAAACACAGCACAAGAACTTCGTGATGCATATAAAAGTATCAATAGCTGAATCGATCAAACTGAGAAAGGATATCAGGGATTGAAGATCAACTTAGTGAAATAAAGCGTGAAGACAAGATTAGAGAAAAAAGAATGAAAAGGAATGAACAAAGCTTCCAAGATAGATAAGACTATGTGAAAAGACAAAACCTATGGTTGATTGGCATACCTGAAAGTGATAGGGAGAATGGAACCAAGTTGGAAAACGCACTTCAGGATATCATCCAGGAGGATATCATCCAGGAGAACTTCCCAATCTAGCAAGAAAGGCTAACATTCAAATTCAGACCACCAAGATACTCCTTGAGAAGAGCAACCCCAAGACACATAATTATCAAAATCCCCAAAGTTGAAATGAAGAAAAAATATTAAGGACAGCCAGAGAGAAAGTTCAGGTTACCCACAAAGAGAAGCCCATCAGACTAACAGCGGATCTATTTGCAGAAACCCTACAAGCTGGAACAGAGTGGGGGCCAATATTCAACATTTTTAAAGAATTTTCAACCCAAAATTTCATATCCAGCCAAACTAAGCTTCATAAGTAAAGGAGAAATAAAATCCTTTATAGACAAGCAAATGCTGAGAGATTTTGTCACCACCAGGTCTGCTTTATAAGAGTTACTGAAGGAGGCACTAAATATTGAAAGGAAAACCCAGTAACAACCACTGCAAAAACATACCAAATTGTAAAGACCATCGACACTATGAAGAAACTATATCAACTAATGGGTAAAATAGCCAGCTAACGTCATAATGACAGGATCAAATTCACACATAACAATATTAACCTTAAATGTAAACCGGCTAAATTCCCCCAGTTAAAAGACAAAGACTGGCAAATTGGATAAAGAGTCAAGACTTATTGGTGTGCTGTATTCAGGAGACCCATCTCACATACAAAGACACACACAGGTGGCGGAAAGATGGCAGAACAGGCTACCAAGTTCATGCTGTTTGTGTGTCTGGGTAACATTTGTCGATCACCCATTGCAGAAGCAGTTTTCAGGAAATTTGTAACTGATCAAAACATCTCAGAGAATTGGAGGGTAGACAGCGCGGCGACTTCTGGGTATGAGATAGGGAACGCCCCTGACTACCGAGGGCAGAACTGCATGAAGAGGCACAGCATTCCCATGAGCCACATTGCCTGGCAGATTACCAAAGAAGATTTTGCCACATTTGATTATATACTATGCACGGATGAAAGCAATCTGAGAGATTTGAATAGAAAAAGTAATCAAGTTAAAACCTGCAAAGCTAAAATTGAACTACTTGGGAGCTATGATCCACAAAAACAACTTATTATTGAAGATCCCTATTATGGGAATGACTCTGACTTTGAGACGGTGTACCAGCAATGTGTCAGGTGCTGCAGAGCGTTCTTGGAGAAGGCCCACTGAGGCAGGTTCATGCCCTGCTGTGGCCAGCCTGACTAGACCCCACCCTGAGGTCCTGCATTCTCAGTCAGTGTGTAATCATGTTCCAGAGCCCAAAGGCCCAGCTCTTTGCTCAGTTGACTTACTGTTTCTTACCCTAAAAAATATTGTAGATGGAAATCAGTTATGTTTGGCAGAAGAATCAATAAAATTATTTGATTCTGACAGTTTGTGGGGTATATTAAGAATTCTTAGACTAGTTGAACATCTCACTTTGCCCCAATTACAAAAATAGTAGAACAAGCAACATGAAACATAATAAAGGAAAACCTCACTTGAAGGCCCAGGTCAGCATCTAAGCCCGCTGAGACTTAGGTAGTCAAGTCTACCTCTTCAGTAGGTTTGTATGGATGGCCTGATGGAGGGCAGGTGCCCTTTGCTCCGTGTGCTACCTCTCTCTTCCCCAGGGCCTTTTATGGATTGACAGTAGCCCTCTCCATAGGAGCTCACAGTCTAGATTAGAAATGTTTTAATTTATACACACCCATAGTGCACATTTGTATATTGAAAAGATAGGGAAGAGAGAAACATTTATGGAAACAGTCACTAGCACCTTCAATACTTCATGATTTTTGTAGAGTTTACTTCATGAGGAGGTCAGCTCATTTGCTCCCATCTGAACCACTTTGCCTCTGAAACTTCATTATATCCAGAAAGAAGGACGCTTGTATGCTAGTCTAACTATGGTCAGTTGAGGAATATGACTGTTTTTATATGCACGTGTAACCCAAATGTCCAATATAAATTGGCTTATTTTTTTAAATAATTTTAAAAGTTGGGAAAAGCTTTATTATTTGGCATGCTTAAATATTAAGTATTCTTCATCAGCATTTAATAAATGTATAGGCAGATATAGGTAATTTCTGTGTATTTTGAGATAATGTCGAAATCATGAATATTTCAAAATAAACTGGGGAGTTATAAAAATACAACTAGAGATACATAAAAAAAAAAAAAAGACATACACAGGCTCAAAATAAAGGGATGAAGGAAGATTTACCAAGCAAATGGAAAGCAAAAAAAGCAGGGGTTGCAATTCTAGTCTCTGATAAAACAAACTTTAAACCAACAAAGATTAAAAAAGACAAAGAAGGACATTACATAATGCTAAAGGGATCAATGCAACAAAAAGAGCTAACTATTCTAAATATATATGCACTCAATACAGGAGCACCCAGATTCATAAAGCAAGTTGTTAGGGACCTACAGAGACTTAGACTCCCACACAATAATAGTGGGAGACTTTAACACTCCACTGTCAATATTAGACAGATCAATGAGACAGAAAATTAACAAGGATATTCAGGACTTGAACTCAACTGTGGACCAAGCAGACCTAATAGACATCTACAGAACTCTCCACCCCAAATCAACAGAATATACATTCTTCTTAGCACCACATCACTCTTACTCTGAAATTGACCACATAACTGGAAGTAAAACACTCCTCAGCAAATGCAAAAGCACGGATATCATAACAGTGTCTCAGATCACAGTGCAATCAAATTAGAACTCAGGATTAAGAAACTCACTCAAAACTGCAAAACTACATGGAAACTGAAGAGCCTGCTCCTGAATGACTACTGGGTAAATAATGAAATTAAGGCAGAAATAAATTAGTTATTTGAAACCAATGAGTACAAAGACACAACGTACCAGAATCTCTGGGACACAACTAAAGCAGTGTTTAGAGGGAAATTCGTAGCACTAAATGCCCACATGCAAAACCAGGAAAGATGTAAAATCGACACCCTAACATCACAATTAGTAGAACTAGAGAAACAAGAAAAAAGAAATTCAAACACTAGCAGAAGAGAAGAAATAACTAGGATCAGAGCAGAACTGAAGGAGATAAGACACAAGAAAACCCTCCAAAAATCAATGTATCCAGGAGCTGTTTTTTTTAAAAGATTAATAAAATAGACCACTAGCCAGACAAATAAAGAAGAAAGAGAGAAGAATCAAATAGACAGCATAAAAAGATGCCACAGCATTGACCGGCGCAATGACTCACGTCTGTAATCCCAGCACTTTGGGAGGCTGAGTCGGGTGAATCATGAGGTCGGGAGTTTGAGACCAGCTGGCCAACATGGTGAAACCTCATTCTATTAAAAATACAAAAAATTAGCTGGGCGTGGTGGTGGGCACCTGTAATACCAGCTATTCAGGAGGCTGAGTAAGGAGAATTTCTTGAACCAGGGAGGCAGAGGTTGCAGTGAACCGAGATTACGCCACTGCACTTCAGCCCAGGTAACAGTGCAAGACTCCATCTCAAAAAGAAAAAAAAAAAATGATAAAGGGGATATCACTACTCTTCCCACAGAAATACAAACTACCATCAGAAAATACTATAAACACCTTTACACAAATAAACTGAAAAATCTAGAAGAAATGGATAAATTCCTGGACACACACACTCTCTCAAGACTAAACCAGGAAGAAGTTGAATGCCTGAGTATACCAACAACAAGTTCTGAAATTGAAGCAGTAAATAATAGCCTACCAACTAAAAGGTAGCCCAGGACCAGACGGATTCACAGACAAATTCTACCAGAGGTACAAAGAGGAGCTGGTACCATTCCTTCTGAAACTATTCCAAACAATACAAAAACAGGGACTCGTCCCTAACTCATTTTATGAGGCCAGCATCATCCTGATACCAAAACCTGGCAGAGACACAACAAAAAAAAGAAAAGAAAATTTCAGGCCAATATCCCTCATGAACATTGATGTGAAGATCCTCAATAAAATACCAGGAAACCAAATCCAGCAACATATCAAAAAGTTTATCTACCACAATCAAGTCAGCTTCATCCCTGGGATGCAAGACTGGTTCAACATATGCAAATCAATAAATGTAATCCATCACATAAACATAACCAATGACTAAAACCACATGATTATCTCAATAGATGCAGAAAAGGTCTTCGATATAATTTAATACCCCTTCATACTAAAAACTGTCAATAAACTAGATATTCATTTAACATATCTCAAAATAATAAGAACTATTTATGGCAAATGCAGAGCCAATATCATACTGAATGTGCAAAAACAGGAAATATTTTCTTTGAAAACCGGCACATGACAAAGATGCCCTCTCTCACCACTCCTATTCTACATAGCATTGGAAGTTCTGGCCAGGGCAATCAGGCAAGAGAAAGAAATAAAGGTATTCAAATAGGAAGAGAGGAAGTCAAATTGTCTCTCTTTGCAGATGACATAATTGTATATTTAGAAAACCCCATTTTCTCAGCCCAAAATCTTCTTAAGCTGATAAGAAACTTCAGCAAAGTCTCATGATACTAAATCAATGTGCAAAAATCACAACCATTCCTATACACCAACAATAGACAAACAGAGAGCCAAATTGTGAGTGAGCTGCCATTCACAGTTGCTGCCAAGAGAATAAAATACCTAGAAATACAACTTACAAGGGATGTGAAGGACCTCTTCAAGGAGCACTACAAACCACTGCTCAAGGAAATAAGAGAAGACACAAACAAATGGAAAAACATTCCATGCTCATGAATAGGAAGAATCAATATTGTGAAAATGTCCATACTGCCCAAAGTAATTTATAGATTCAATGCTATCCCCATCTAGCTATCATTGACTTTCTTCACAGAATGAGAAAAAAACTACTTTAAATTTCACATAGAACCAAAAAAGAGCCCAGACAGGCAGGACAATCTAAGCAAAAAGAACAAACCTGGAGGCATCAAGCTACCTAACTTCAAACTATACTATAAATCTGCAGTAACCAAAACAGCATGGTACTGGTACCAAAATAGATATATAGACCAATGAAACAAAACTTCAGAAATACCACCACATATCCACAATTATCTGATATTTGACAAACCTAACAAAAACAAGCGATGGGAAAAGGATTCCCTATTTAATAATTGTTGTTGGGAAAACTGGCTAGTAGTATGCAGAAAACTGAAACTGAACCCCTTCCTTACACCTTATACAAAAACTAACTCAAGATGGATTAAAGACTTAAATGTAAGACCTAAAACCATAAAAACCCTAGAAGAAAACCTAGGCAATACCATTCGGGACATAGGCATTGGCAAAGACTTCATGACTAAAACACAAAAAGCAATTGCAACAAAAGCCAAAATTGACAAATAGGATCTAATTAAACTAAAGAGCTTCTGCACAGCAAAAGAAACTATTATCAGAGTGAACAAGCAACCTTCAGAATGGTAGAAAATTTTTGCAAGCTATCCATCTAACAAAGGGCTAATATTCAGAATCTACAAGAAACTTAAATAAATTTACAAGAAAAAAACAACCCCATCAAAAAGTGGGCAAAGGATATGAACAGACACTTCTCAAAAGAAGACGTTTATGCAGCCAAGAAACATATGAAAAAAAGCTCATCATCACAGGCCATTAGAGAACTGCAAATCAAAATCACAATGAGATACCATCTCACACCAGTTAGAAGGCAGTGTGGAGATTCCTCAAGGATGTAGAACCAGAAATACCATTTGACCCAGCAATCCCATTACTGGGTATATACTCAAAGGATTATAAATCATTCTATTATAAAGACACATGCACACATATGTTTATTGCAGCACTATTCATGATCACAAAGACTTGGAACCAACCCAAATGCCCATCAATGATAGACTGGATAAAGAAAAGGTGGTATATATACACCATGGAATACTATGCAGCCATAAAAAAAGATAAGTTCTTGTCTTTTGCAGGGACATGGATAAAGCTGGAAACCATCATTCTCAGCAAACTAACACAGCAACAGAAAACCAAACACAGAATGTTCTCATGCATAAGTGGGAGTTGAACAATGAGAACATGTGGACACAGGGAGGGGAACATCACACATTGGGACCTGTCTGGGGGTGGGGCCAAGGGGAAAGATGGCATTAGGAGAAATACCTAATGTAGATGATGTTAGGAGAAATACCTAATG